>NC_063354.1:43543138-43549705 GCF_021869965.1 Rhincodon typus | reverse complement strand
GGAGATGGACAGTGAGTGGGGTGTGGGCAGTGAGTGGGAGATGGACAGTGAGTGGGGTGTGGGCAGTGAGTGGGAGATGGGCAGAGAGTGAGGTGTAGGCAGTGAGTGGGGTGTGGCATATTTTACAGGATGTGTGATTTTGCCTGTTGAGTCTATGGATGTTTATTGGATGAATTTGGAAATGTTGGGATATCATTTTGCTCAAACAGGGGAAACAGCCCTTCACATTGCTGCAGCAAATGGAAATGTGCAGCTGGTGAAAGAACTGATAAGTCACCGAGCTGATGTAGTCACATCTTGTGCCACTGGGACATTCTTCAGGAAAAGCAGCAAAAGTATCATTTACTATGGTAAGTGCAGTATTCACTCAAGCCCAGCATGCAGCATCATTGAGAGAGTTTCCAGCAGGAGCCCATTTTTATCTATCTAACACTGGAATTTCCAGCTGATAAGATGGTCTACTGGAATGGCAATAATTATAGGTTTATTAATTCAGTAAAAACACCTTGCATCAAATAGTACCTTGAGCTAGGAAAACACACCAAGACATTTCACAGCAACATAAACTCCACTTGATAGTGAGCTGAAAAAAAGCATTCAAACAATTGCATATGTGAACGAAAATTGAGAGGCAGAAATATGAGCCGTTCAGACAGGAATCATTGTGTTTAAGATCAAGTCAGTTGAAGACACAGCATCTGATGTAAGGCCAGCTCAGATTACATTTATACATTACTTCACAGACCCTTTTCTCCCCCCTTTATTCATTAATGGGATGAGGACGTTGCTGGCTAGGTAGCATTTATTGTCCATCTCTAATTGCCCAGAGGACTGTTTAGAGTCAACCACATTGCTGTGGGTCTGGAGTCATACGTAGGCCAGACCAGGTAAGGATGGCAGTTTCCTTCCCTAAAGGACATTAGTGAACCAGATGGGTTTTTCCCAACAATCAACAATGGATTCATGGTCATCATTAGATTCTTAATTCCAGATATTTTATTGAATTCAAATTCCCCCATCTGCCATGGAGGGATTTGAACCCAGGTCCCCAGAATGTTATCTGAGTCTCTGGATTAACAGTCCAGTGATAATACCACTAGGCCATTGCCTCCCCTGCTCCACTTCTGACGCTCAGTAGCAGAAGTTTGCACCATCGACAAGATACACTCCATAACTCACCAAGGCTCCTTAGACAGCATCTTCCAAACCCATGACCACATCCATCTAGAAAGACAAAGGCAGCAGATACATGGGAGCACCAGAACCTACAAGTTCCCCTCCAATGCACTCACCATCCTGACTTGGAAATGTATCACCATTCCTTCACTGTCACTGGGTCAAAATCCTGGAATTCCCTCCCTAATAGCATTATGGGTCAACATACAGCAGGTGAACTACAGCAGTTCAAGAAGGCAGCTCACCACCACCTTCTCAAGGGCAACTAGGAATGGGCAAGAAATTCTGGCCAGCCTGCGACACCTATGTCCCACAGAAGATTTAATTTAAAATATCATGTTATGATTATTTTTGTATGATAGACAATTTTAGGTGAGGCATTGAAATAAATTCTCCTCAGTGTGTTGCCATAGTTCAGGTAGATATGAGCAAGTCAAATGGCCTTTATTACAAGAGGATTTGTGTGTAGGAATAAGAATTTACTACAATTAAACAAAGCCCTGGCCGTATTGGAGCATTATGTACATCTTTGGTCTCCTGACCTCAGAATATACCTGCTGTTGACACAGTACAATGAAAGTTTACCAGTCTGATCCCTGGGATAGTGTGATTGTCCTATAAGGGACCCAAAGAAGCTGAATGTCCTGTTTGATATGTTCATATGTTTAATCCTTTGATATTATTCGAAGAGCTAGGAGTTGACCAATTGTCCTGACTAATATTGTCCCTTAACTCAACATGACCAAAATCATGAGGAAAGGAACAGTTAATGTTTTGGGTAATACCCTTCTTTAGGGTAATACCCAAAACGTTGACTGCTCCTTTCCTCCAGATGCTGCCTGGCCTGCTGTGTTCTTCCAGCCTCCTGTTTGTCTGCCTTGGATCCCAGCGTCTGTAGTTTTTTTGTCTCTGACCAAAATCTTTATCTCTTGCTATCTGTGGGATCCTAGACTGAATACACTGACCTATTTGTCTATATTACAGCAATGACTGCAATTCCAAAAGTAGTCCAGAAACAAAAGAGAAATTGCTGGAAAAGCTCAGCTCCTCAGCTCCTGAGGAAGGGTCATTCCACCTGAAACATTAATTCTGATTTCTGTCCACAGATGCAGCCAGATCTGCTGAGCTCTCTCAGCAATCTCTGTTCTTGTTTCTTATTTACAACATCTGCAGTTCCAAAAGTTTCCAAAAGTAATCCATTGCCTATGGAAACCATTGGAATGCCAAGAGGATGTGATAAGACATGCTATGCAGCAAAGTTCATCCCACATTTCTTCCACCATTTGTCACTCTTCCATGAATCATCAGGAACAAGAGACCATTTGGTCCTTCAAGCCTGCTATACTATTCAATGAGATTATGAGTGGTCTGTGTCTTAACTCTATCAACTCAACTTTAGCTGCATTGCCTTGATACCCTTAATTAAGAAGTCAATGCCAGCCTTGAAAACTCCAAGTGACTCCATCCACAGCCTTTTGAGAGTGGAATTCCAGATTTTCACTGCTGTTTATATTCCTGATTTTGTTTTCTCATGGCCTGGCTCTCAACTCAAGATGATACCACTTGGTTTGACACGTTCCTGGGTATCACCTAAACAAAGCCATTCCCATCCAGCTGTGTACCTTTCATTTTCATCAGTCAGTGCTTGAGGCTGTGTTTCTTTGTCCAGGTGAGCACGTGCTGTCCTTCGCGGCTTGTGTTGGGAATGCAGAAATCGTCCGCATTCTGATCGAAAATGGGGCAGACATTAGGGCACAGGATTACCTCGGTAAGAGTCGGAACGCAGCGCCCTTCATTTTGATTTCATTGTTAACCCACAGGAAGATTACTCAATAAAATTCTACCTTGGAGTGAGCGGTGAAGACCTCCAGGGATGCTGTGCATGTTCGCGTTGCCATTGGCCAACAGAAACATTGCCAACCCTATCTGTGACTACAGACACGCACCAATGTGATTGGCTGCCTCTGGGCAATGTGGGATGGGTCAGAAACGTTGGCCTAGCCAGCAATACCGACGTCCCATCATCAGAAAAGACTATCTACAGTTGATCTCCACAGCACTGACTGCCATTTCCCCGTTTACTTGAGACTCAAAACATCAACAAAGAGTCTGTCCTCTCTCTGACTCACCCAGATTCCCACTTCCGTTTAAATTTACATTTAAGGGATCTCCCCAGTCGGCCGAACCATCGACTTCCCAGCTCGCCCACCCCCCCTACCCTGCCCCCACCATCACTATTCTTCCTGATTAGGATTATGGATGGGTCAGGGCATTGGGTGCATATTTACCTTCCCCTCACCCCCACATAGTTTCACTGGGATTGACAGATATGGGATTTTCATCTTCTATATGTGATCAGAGCAAGTTCAGGGTGTCTCAGCCATGGTTCAGTTGCTGGGCTTTTGTTTGAGAGAAAAGGTTCGGCTCCCACCCTAGGAAGGACAAAGCGTAGGCTGACACTCAGGTGCAGCACTGTCAGAGTGCCACACTGTCAGAGAGGCCGTCTCTCAGATGAGCCATTGAGTTTATCCTCTCACACGGACATAAAAATGTCCCGTGACACAATTTCAATGAACATCAGTGGAGCTCTTGCCATTGTCCCAGCCAATAAAGTCTCTCAATGATCATCCCATGGTAGATTATCTCGCGTTGCTGTTTGAGGGAATATGAATGGAAAGTGTTGGATCAACACAGCACGGATGGCTGTATCTATGGAGAGAGACACCAAGTTAACATTTTGAGTCCAATTGACTCTTCTTCGGAACAGAAGAGGGGTAGAAATGTGATGGGTGCTGTGCAGTTGAGAAAGAAGGGAGGAGAATTTGGAACAGTAGGGAACGTTAGGGAAAGAGAAGAATAAACATTCATGATGTCATGGAGCAAGAGGTAATATTTGTGGTGATGGGACAAAGTATTGGTCCAGAGTAGCGTTTCTCTGACTGAAAGCAAAAACAGGAAAATGAGGTATAGACAATGAGGAAAATACATAAAAATGGGGGTCAGATTTCATGGTCTGAAGTTGTTGAGCTCCATGTTCATAGGGTTAAAGAATTTTTACATCACGGCAAAAGGGCCCTTCGGCCTATCACATCCGTGCTGGCTGGTTGTCAAACATCTATCGATTCTAATCCCATTTTCCAGCACTTTGCCCATAGCCTTGTATACTTAAATGTTTTGAGGATTCTCGCCTCTCTCACCCTTTCAGGCAGTGAGTTCCAGATACCCACCACCCTCTTGGGGAGTAAACAATCCTTCCTCAAATCCCCTCTATACCTCTGACAGCTGATAGTTCACCTTCTTTTTGTGCATGCAATAAGGAGCTCTGTAAAAGACTGAGCATCCTCTGGTTGGCTGGAGATCATAGTCAGAGGGGGGGAAGGTCAGGGCTTTCGATGAGAGGGAGAAAGAGAGAGAGAAGAGAACCTTTCTCATGCCTTCAATGAAGATGTGTTCTTTTCTCAGGTAACACGGTTCTGCATGTTCTAGTGCTCCAGCCTAAAAGGCCCTTCATCCCACAGATGTACGATATAATTTTATCCTACGACAAGGCAGAGAATGAGCCTGCAGTTGACATGATCATCAACAGGAATGGGCTGACTCCCATCAAGCTGGCAGCAGTCGAAGGAAACATTCAGGTCAGGAACTTCCGTATTCCTTTAAATTGCCTCCTTGCACATTTGTCTCCTATTCTCTCCTCGTGTCTCTGGGATCTGGTTCAATGCCATGTTCCCATCATTCTGCCCCAGCTGTTGCACTTTGTATTTGAATCTAGTGAGCCACTTTTAGGAGGCCATTCAACTGGGCAGGCATCACTGCAAAGCTTGAGCAAAATCCCCATCATGCCTAAACTCTAAGAGAGGGATGACCACAACTTGGACTCAGAACAGTGACTGATTTATTTTACCCTTTTTCCAGTGCACAGGAAATTTTTGAAAAAAGGAGTTATGGGAAATGGAGTCTGGTTAACTCATGTTGCAACAAAAGATATAGCAGAGTTGGAGAAGGTAGAATTAAGATTTTCAAAGGTGATACCAAAACTGAGAGGCTATAACCTGACAGCTAGGCCATCGGGGGAGCTGCATGTTTGAATATCCATACATTTGCACTCATCAAGGGGATGGGTCATAGCGATGAAGGAATGACAGACAGTCTGTTACACGAAGAGCAGATTAAAATTCCAGAAAGGAGCTCGCACTCACTTAGCACTTCAAAAAATGTGAAAGGTTTCGAGAGATGATCCACAAAGAGAGGGAGGAACTTCTGAATCCTGATGCTCCGGGTATCATGGGCCAGGCTTGAGAGACCATTCAGTCCTGTGTTGGCACAATGGTGCCCGACTGTACATTTCCATCGTTCCCCATTTCTATTCCCATCATTCTCCTTTAACTGAGCTTTGAATCATTTACACTCTCTTGCAGATGTTCCAGCACCTATTGCAGAGGAAGGAGCACAATGTGCAGCGACCGTATGGCCCCCTGACCAGCACTTACTATGACCTCTTGGAGATTGATTCATGGAATGATGACCTCTCTGTGCTGCAGCTGGTGATTTCCAGCAAAAACAAGGAGGTAACTGGGAAAGTGCTGGGGGAGGAGAGCTGCTAGGGAGAAAGGAGGTAAGAAACGAAAGAAAATAGCAACAGTATATTTCCTCTCTCCCGTCTCACTGCACAGGCCCTAAAGATCTTTCGCCTATCCCCTATGAAGGAGCTCCTCCAATTAAAGTGGAATAGCTACGGAATGTATTATTTCCGACTTCTGGCATTCTTGTACCTTGTCTACATCACCATCTTCACCTTCTGCTGTGCCTACCGCCCACTTAAACCAAGGCCCGACAATGCCACCAATGAGAGAGACACCATGTTGTATGTTGAGAGGACACTGCAGGTCAGTACATAGCACCGCACTCCACATAACCAGCCTAACCACAATGAACTCGCTTATAAAGAATCAAAGGTCACTTGATTTTAAGTGGCTCAACTTTCTGTCAACACCAGTTTAGTGGAAGGGCCCTATAAAAGCTGCATTAAGTGGATCATACTGTATAGGAGACACGTCGAGGAACATTAATGTAGAGATAAACACTAATCTGCTAACAGAAGGGGTGGTGCTGTGTGTGCGTACTCATGAACAGAGGACACGCATTATTGTTTGCAGCCTCATTAGACACAATGTGGCACTTACAGAGGGACAGACTGGGGAACAGTGGGATTTACAGAAGGCACGATTGGGAATAGCAGGCTGCGCGGAGGTACACACTCAGGGACAATGGGTTATATAGAGTACGCACTGGGGGACAGTGGGTTATATAGAGTACACACTGGGGGACAGTGGGTTATATAGACTACACACTGGGGGACAGTGGGTTATATAGAGTACACACTGGGGGACA
>NC_063354.1:43536315-43543128 GCF_021869965.1 Rhincodon typus | reverse complement strand
AGTGGGTTATATAGAGCACACACTGGGGGACAGTGGGTTATACAGAGCACACACTGGGAGACAGCGGGTTATACAAAGTACATATTGTGGGACAGCAGGTTATATAGTGTACACATTGGGGGGCAGTGGGTTATATAGAGTAAACACTGGGGGACAAAAGGTTATGTAGAGGACATACTGGGGGACTGTGGGTTATATAGAGTACACACAAGAGGGAACAGTGGATTATATAGAGTACACACTAAGGGGCAAGTGAGTTATATAGAGCACACACTGTGGGACAGCAGGTTATATAGAGTACACACTGGGGGGCAGTGGGTTATATAGAGTACACATTGGGGGGGCAGTGGGTTATATAGAGCACACACTTGAGGCAGTGGGTTATTATAGAGTACATACTGGGGGGCAGAGGGTTATATAGAGTACATGTGTAATGCTGGTTATATAACAATGCACACTGCAGATCAGTGGGTTGTATACAGCGACACCCTGGGGAACAGTGAGATGTATACAGGGACACACTGGGGGACAGTGGGCTGTATACAGCAACACCCTGGGGAACAGTGATATATATATACAGGGACACACTGGGGAACAGTGAGATATATACGGGGACACACTGGGGAACAGTGAGATATATACAGGGACACACTGGGGAACGGTGAGATATATACGGGGACACATAGGGGAACAGTGAGATATATACGGGGGCACACTGGGGAATAGTGGGCTGTATACAGGGACACCATGGGGAACAGTGGGCTGTATACAGGGACATACTGGGGAACAGTGAGATATATACGGGGACACCCTGGGGAACAGTGAGATATATACGGGGACACCATGGGGAACAGTGAGATGTATACAGGGACACCCTGGGGAACAGTGGGCTGCATACAGGGACACCCTGGGGAACAGTGAGATGTATACGGGGCCACACTGGGGAACAGTGGGTTGTATACAGCGACACCCTGGGGACCTTAAGGAAAATCCCAAAGCCTTTTATTCGTACATAAGTAGCAAGAGGGCAACTAGAGAAGGACAAAGGAGGGAAGTTATGCGAGGAGGCAGAGAAAATGAGTGCGATTCTTAATGAGTACTTTGCGTTGGTATTCACCAAGGAGAGAGATATGACAGATGTTGAGGTTAGGGATAGATGTTTGATTACTCTAGGTCAAGTTGGCATAAGGAGGGGGGAAGTGTTGTGTATTCTAAAACGCATTAGGGTGGACAAGTCCCCAGGTCCGATGGGATCTATCCCAGGTTACTGAGGGAAGCGAGAGAGGAAATAGCTGGGGCCTTAACAGATATCTTTGCAGCATCCTTGAGCACGGGTGAGGTCCCAGAGGACTGGAGAATTGCTAATGTTGTCCCCTTGTTTAAGGAGGGTAGCAAGGATAATCCAGGTAATTATAGACCGGTGAGCCTGACGTCAGTGGTGGGGAAGCTGCTGGAGAAGATACTGAGGGATAGGATCGATTTACATTTGAAAGAAAATGGGCTTATTAGTGATAGGCAGCATGGTTTTGTGCAGGGAAGGTCATGTCTTACCAACTTGATAGAATTCTTTGAGGAAGTGACAAAGTTGATAGATGAGAGAAGGGCTGTAGGTGTCATATACATGGACTTCAATAAGGTGTTTGATAAGGTTCCCCATGGTAGGCTGATGGAGAAAGTGAAGTCGCATGGGGTCCAGGGTGTACTAGCTAGATGGATAGAGAACTGGCTGGGCAACAGGAGACAGAGAGTTGTGGTGGAAGGGAGTTTCTCAAAATGGAGAACTGTGACCAGTGGTGTTCCACAGGGATCCGTGTTGGGACCACTGTTGTTTGTGATATACATAAATGATCTGGAGGAAGGTATAGATGGTCTGATTAGCAAGTTTGCAGATGACACTAAGATTGGTGGAGTAGCAGATAGTGAAAGGGACTGTCGGAGAATGCAGCAAAATATAGATAGATTGGAGAGTTGGGCGGAGAAATGGCAGATGGAATTCAATCCAGGCAAATACGAGGTGATGCATTTTGGAAGATCCAATTCAAGAGCGAACTATACGGTAAATGGAAAAGTCCTGGGGAAAATTGATGCACAGAGAGATCTGGGTGTTCAGGTCCATTGTACCCTGATGGTGGCAACGCAGGTGGATAGAGTGGTCAAGAAGGCATACGGCATGCTTTCATTCATCGGACGGGGTATTGAGTACAAGAGTTGGCAGGTCATGTTACAGTTGTATAGGACTTTGGTTCAACCATATTTGGAATACTGCGTACAGTTCTGGTCGCCACATTACCAAAAGGATGTGGATGCTTTGGAGAGGGTGCAGAGGAGGTTCACCAGGATGTTGCCTGGTATGGAGGGCACTAGCTATGAAGAAAGGTTGAGTAGATTAGGATTATTTACATTAGAAAGATGGAGGTTGAGGGGGGACCTGACTGAGGTCTACAAAATCATGACAGGTATAGACAGGGTGGATAGCAAGAAACTTTTTCCCAGAGTGCGGGACTCAATTACTAGGGCTCACGATTTCAAGGTGAGAGGGGAAAAGTTTAAGGGAGATATGTTTGGAAAGTTCTTTACGCAGAGGGTTGTGGGTGCCTGGAACGTGTTGCCAGCAGAGGTGGTAGAGGTGGGCACGATAGCATCATTTAAGATGTATCTAGACAGATACATGAATGGGCAGGGAGCAGAGGGATACAGATCCTTGGAAAATAGGTGACAGGTTTAGATAGAGGATCTGGATCAGTGCAGGCTTGGAGGGCCGAAGGGCCTGTTTTCTGTGCTGTAATTTTCTTTGTTCTTTGTTCTTGTTCTTTGACACACTGGGGAACAGTGGGCTGTATACAGGGACACACTGGGGAACAGTGGACTGTATACAGGGACATACTGGTGAACAATGAGATATATACAGGGACACACTGGGGAACAATAGGATACATACAGGAATACATGAGGAACAGTGGGCTGTATACAGGGACACATGGGGAAAAATGCGTTGTATACAGGGGCACAAGGGGGAACAATGGGTTGTATACAGGGACACGATGGGGAACAGTGAGTTGTATACAGGGACACGATGGGGAACAATGGGTTGTATACAGGGCACAATGGGGAACAATGGGTTGTATACAGGGACACGATGGGGAACAATGGGTTTTATGCAGGGACACAATGAGAAAAAATGTGTTGTGTACCAGTTGTGTGTAGGGACACAATGGGGAACAATGGGTTTTATACAGGGACACGATGGGGAACAATGGGTTGTATACAGGGACACAACGGGGAACATTGGGTTGTATATAGGGACACGATGGGGAACAATGGGTTGTATACAGGGACACAATAGGGAACAATGGGTTGTGTACAGTACAGGGACGCAATGGGAAACAGTGGCTTGTATACAGGTTGTGTGTAGGGACACAATGGGGAACAATGGGTTGTGTACAGGTTATGTACAGGGACACGTGGGGAACAGTGGGTTAATAGACTGTATACATGTAGACACTGTGTAATAATGGGCTATTTAGAGGTATGCATTGAGGAACAGTGAGTTATATAAATGTTTACATTGGGAACAGTATGAGGTCTAGATACACTTACTGGGGAACCATGGGCTCTATGGAGGTACACAACAGGGAATGCTGGGCTGTATAGAGGTACGCACTGAGGAACAATGGGTTACATGGATGCAACAGAGATAGACAGAGTGAGGGAAAGAAAGAATTACACTGACAGGTTACAAAGAGGAAGATGTGAAAGATATTAACTGTTTCATGTACTCTGTAATGACATCCTGATTGCCCACATGGCAAAACATGGCAGCAGCAGAGTGTCAGATAGATGATTTATATTTCCTCGACACGAGAGCTCAGCGCAATCAGGCTGGGCAAACCAAATCCAGAAAAGCTTTGTTAAATGTTCAAAGGCCCCTCGTTATATTGCTTCACCAGTACCATGGTAGTCTTTCCGTTGAAATGTCCCTATTTCCAGATATATACTTGAGACCAGTGGAAGAGGATTCTGAAACTGATAATAAGATGGAGAGTCTTGGCCAATCTGTACGATGTATACTAGGGGGCTGTTGAGAAGGAACAGCCATTCTTCCATCCCCACCCATCAGATTAGTTAACCCCAACAGCAGTGATTACAAACCACTTGCCTCACTATGAGGGCATTGTTATAAGTGGACATCACTAATGATTGTTCGGTATTGACGTTATATGGGAACAAAATTGTTTTGGCTGTGATGATTGTAATGTTCAAACAGTGGTACACGCATGGTGAATGAGGGAGATTCCAGAGATTTGCTAAAAGCCAAAAATTCTGAGCTGCAGCAGGAGACGGATTGTGGATAATCCCCTCCTTTATCTTCTGAAGGGTGTATAAGAATGGGAAACAAAGAGTGGCCTTGCCAATAATGGACACATTCCTTAAAAAAAAGAAGAAATCTAGTATGGCAACTATCTGTTCCAAGCATTAATGTCTTGGCACAAAGCTATGATGCTCATTTGGAGAACTAGTGCAGACAGGATAGGCTGAATGGCCTCCTCCTGACCCATGATTCTTCAATGACTGTATCTTATTAATGATTGGAGTGCCCAGTCAGTTTCATTTCCCCCTGTAAGTCTGCCTAAGCTATTGTAACTATTATCACAACAAAAATATTTCTGAGACGCGAAAGCTGTCACTGCATAAACCTCTACCATTTCTACCCATTCCGGCAGGAAAGCTATGTAACTTATGAAGACCATGTGCGATTAGTGGGTGAGATTATCAGTGTGCTTGGAGCAGTCAGCATCGTTCTGTTGGAGGTAAGGAACAGCCACGGCCTTTCTCACTCAAAGGGGATACGCAAGTTGTTCATCACTTAGTCACAACAATGGTGTGACTAATGGCACTTATTGCAAATGATGTGTTAATGGTACAGCAACTTCAGATGAACGGCAGAAATGTATTTAAAATCAAACATCTAAAACCTGCTGTCTGATTTAGAGTCATACAATACAGAAACAGACCCTTTGGTCCAACTCGTCCAAGGTTTTCCACACTTATTTCTACTTTAATGATCTATGTTATCATTTATGATGACTTGTGATATTTGTATAATTCGGCTTCTGTCACTATGATGAATTTTCAAAGAAACAATTATCAAGCTATCTTTTCTGCTGTGTTCCTTGATAGTTAATAATCTCAGAAAAATACCATCTCACCCTGTGCCTTGTTGTTGAAATGCATCAAGTGAAGTCTCTGTATTTATACAGTTGATGTAAACTAAACACACCAGGAAAAGATAAAGCTTCACCAAGTACCCTTTTAATCAAGTGACACGAGGCTTTTGCAGGATAGTTACCCTACCTCTGAGTTTGAATCCTGAGTTCAAGTCCCACCTGCTCCAGATGTTACAACGCATCTGGATAGAATCCCTAAGGTACAAAAAAGGCCATTCAGATCACCAAGTCTGTACCATCCCACCCAGACCCAATGCATTTCCCAGGGCTAACCTACCCAGCCTGCATATCTGTGGATGCTACAGGAGAATTTATCGTGGCTAATCCACCTAACCTCTACACCTTTGGACTATGGGAGGAAACTGCAGCACCCATTGGGAACCCACGCAGACACAGAGAGAACGTGCAAACTCCACACAGAAAGTCATCCGAGGGTGGAATCGAACCTGGGTCCCTGCTGTGAGGCAGTAGTGCTAACCTTTGAGCCACTGTGCCACCCCAAGGATAACTAAATAACATCTCCAAAGTAATCACTACTCATCAACCTCTCTGGCACTGAGAACTAACTGGTACAAACATGGAGTCAGAGAGAGAGTCATACAGCACAGGAACGGACCCTTCAGTCCAACCTATCCACGCCGACCAGGCATGCCAATCTGATTTCCTTCAGGTTTTAATTAATGGAGATTTTAAAAATGCCATTTCATTTCTGTTTCTTTTACCTGCCTTAAAGCAATTTGTGTTTCCCTCCTAAAGACACATCCTGGAATTAAAACTAGAAAATTCTGCAAATATTCAGCTTGTCTGACAGCGTCTCTGAATGAGACAGCAGAGTTTACGTTTCAAGCTAATGATGTTTGAACAGAACTCTTTCCTTCTCTTTATTTCACCCTCTCTGCCTGATTTCACATGCACCTGCTCTAAGTTACACTTCCTCCTCAGTCCTGGTGCTGTTATAATTCTTGATTAAGTAGATGCACAATAAACTGCCCTTTACCAGCTGCTGGTTTCCCTGACTGTTTTTCAGCTTGCACATTCAGCGACTTGTCACACAAACAATTTTAAGAGCAGTCTGTGCACGGGAAGTCTAACTAACAGCAGGTGATGTTCAATACTCTTTTTGCAGCTAAACCATGACTCCTATGTCAGCTATTGTAAATAACTAACGCATTTTGTCAGTATGATATAAAATATCCAGCAGGGTCATGAGGCATTTTTGAATGCGGCGCAGGCTGGCAATACTCATATGGTGAAACAAGGTTAGATCGAATGGAATACAAGGAGAGCTAGCCATTTGGATATAAAATTGGCTTGAAGGTAGGAGATAGAGGGTGTTTTTTGGACTGGAGGCCTGTGACCAGCAGTGTGCCACAAGGATCGGTGTTAGGTCCACTGCTTTTCATCATTTATATAAATGATTTGGATGTGAATACAGGAGGAATATTTAGTAGGTTTACAGAAGACACAAAAATTGGTGGTGTAGTAGACAGTGAAGAGGGTTACTCAGAGATAGCAAGAACTGCAGATGCTGGAGTCAGGGTCAATGCAGTGTGGAGCTGGAGGAACACAGCAGGTCAGGCAGCATCAG
>NC_063354.1:43516773-43535915 GCF_021869965.1 Rhincodon typus | reverse complement strand
TGGGTATGAAGGGTGTAAACCCAAAATGCCGACTTTCCTGCTTTTCTGATGCTGCCTGACCTGCTGTGTTCCTCCAGCTCCATACTGTGTTGAAACTTACACAGAAACATAGAAGATAGGAGCAGGAGGAGGCCATTCAGCCCTTCGAGCCTGCTCCGTCATTCTTCACAACCATGGCTGATTGTCCAACTCAGCCTAATCCTGCTTTCTCCCCATAACCTTTGATCCTATTCACCCCAAGTGCTATATCTAGTCGCCTCTTGAATACATTCAGTGTTTTGGCATGAATTGGTAATGAATTCCACAGGCTCACCACTCTTTGGGTGAAGAAATGTCTCCTCATCTCTGTCCCTGACTCTGGACGCACCCACCATCGGGAACATCCTCCCTGCATCGACCCTGTCTAATCCTGTTAGAATTTTATAAATCTCTATGAGATTCCCCCTCATTCGTCTGCACTCCAGCAAAAACAATCCCAACCTGGTCAATCTCTCCTCATCCGTCAGATCCGCCATCACCAGAATCAACCTGGTAAACCTTCACTGCACTCCCTCGAGGGCAACAGCATCCTTCCTCACAACAGGAGACCAAAACTGCACACAATGTTCCAGGTGTGGCCTTCTTTACTGCCTGCTGCACCTGCATGCTTACCTTCAGCAACTGGTGCACAAGGGCACCCAGGTCCCACTGCACACTCCCCTCTCCCAATTTACAGCCATTCGGGTAGTAATCTGCCGCCTTGTTTTTGCTTCCAAAGTGAATAACCTCACATTTATCCAAATTATGCTGAATCTGCCTTTGGTTTGCCTGCTCACCCAACCTGTCCAGATCATGCTGAAGGATCTCTGCATCCTCATCACAATCAACCTCCCATCCAACTTTGTATCATCTGCAAACTTGGAGATGTTACATTTTATTCCCTCATCCAAATCATTTGTATATATTGTGAATAGCTGGGGTCCCAGCACCGATCCCTGTGCAACCCACTTGTTACTGCTTGCCAATTTGAAAAGGACCCATTAATTCCCACTGTTTGTTTCCTCTCTGCCAACCAGTTTCCTGTCCATCTCAATACATTTGTCCCAAACCCATACAGTTTAATCTTGCACGTTAATCTCTTATGTGGGACTTTGTCAAACGCTTTCATAGAGTCCAAATAAACTAAATTGACTGGCTGCCCCTTGTCAACTCTACTACTTACATTTTCATAGAATTCCAACAGTTTTGTCAAGCCCGATTTCTCCTTCATAAATCCATGCTGACTCTGTCTGATCCTGCCACTGCTTTCAAAATGCACTGATATAAAATCCTTGACAATGGATTTGAGAAATTTCCCCATTACTGATGTTACGCTTACGGGTCTATAATTCCCCGTTTTCTCTCTACCTCTCTTTTTGAATATTGGAGTGACATTAGCCACCCTCCAATCTGCAGGGACTGTTCCAGAGTCTATAGAATCCTGGAAGATGACTACCAACGCATCCACTATTTCTAGAGCTACTTCCTTAAGTATTCTGGGATGTAGATTTATCAGGCCTGGGGATTTATCTGTCTTCAATCCCAACAATTTTCCCAGCACCATTTCTCTAATATTGATCTCCCTCAGTTCATCCCTGTCACTAAATGTTGCATCTTCCAACAATTCTGGTGTCTGATTTGTGTCCTCTTTTGTGAAGACAGAAGCAAAGTATGTTTTCAGTTCCTCAGCCATTTCTTTGTCCCCTATTATACATTTCCCCGTTTCTACCTGTAGAGGACCTATATTTGTCTTTACCAATCTCTTTCTCTTCATGTACCAATAGAAATGCTTAGCGTCAGTCTTTATGTTCCCTGCAAGCTTACTTTTGTACTCTATTGACAGTGAAGAAGGTTAACTTAGAGTACAATGGGACCTTGATCAAATGGGCCTATGGGCAGAGGAGTGGCAGATGGAGTTTAATTTAGAAAAGTGTCAGATGTTGCATTTTGTAAGACAAATCAGGGCGAGACTTATACACTTGATGGAGAGTGTTGCTGAACAAAGAGACCTTGGGGTGCAGGTTCATAGTTCCTTGAAAGTGGAGTTGCAGGTAGACAGGATAGTGAAGAAGGTGTTTGGTGTGCTTGGTTTTATCGGTCAGTGCATTGAGTATAGGAGTTGGGAGGTCATGTTGCAGCTGTACAGGACGTTGGTTTGACTACTTTTGGAGTATTGCATGTAATTCTGGTCTCCTTTCTATAGGAAAGATGTTGTGAAACTGGAAAGTGTTCAGAAAAGATTTACAAGGATGTTGCCAGGGTTGGAAGTTTGAGCTATAGGGAGAGGCTGAATAGGCTGGGGCTATTTTCTCTGGAGCGTTAGAGGCTGAGGGGTGACCTTATAGAGGTTTATAAAATCATGAGGCTCATGGATAGGATGAATAGCCAAAGTCTTTTCCTTGGGATAGGGGAGTCCAAAACTAGAGGGCATAGTTTCAAGTTGAGAGGGGAAAGATTAAAAGGGACCTAAGCAGCCTTTTTCACACAGAGGGTGATGTGTGTATGGAATGAGCTGCCAGAGGAAGTGGTGGAGGCTGGTACAATCACAATATTTAAAAGGCATCTGGATGGGTATATGAATAGGAAGGGTTTAGAGGGATATAGGCCAAATGCTGGCTAATGGGACTAGATTAATTTAGAATATCTGGTTGGCGTGGACAAGTTGGACCAAAGGGTCTGTTTCCATGCTGTATAGCTCTATAAGTCTAGTCTGAGGTGAGGTGAGAGTGACAACAGTTGATTTCGAGGCTGCATTCAACCGAGTGTGGTGTCAAGGAGCCCTAGCAAAACTGGAATCAATGGGTATCGGGGCAAACTCTCCAGTGGTTGTCATACCTGACACGTAGGAAGATGGTCATGGTTGTTGGACCCAATCATCCCAACTCCAGGACATCTCTGCAGGAGTTCCTCAGGGTAGTGTCCTAGGCCCAACCATCTTCAGATGCTTCATCAATGACCTTCCCTCCATCATAAGGTCAGAAGTGGGGATGTTCGTTGATGATTGCACAATGTTTAGCATTATTCGTGACTCCTCAGATACTGAAGCAGTCCATGTTCAAATGCAACAAGATCTGGACAATATCCAGGCTTGGGCTGACAAGTGGTAAGTGACGTTTGCACCACACAAATGCCAGACTATGACTATCACCAATAAAAGACAATCTAACCACCACCCCTTGACATTCAATGGTGTTATTATCACTGAATCCCCCACTATCAACATCCTGGAGGTTACCATTGACCAGAAACTCAACTGGACTCACCACATTAACACAGTGGCTACCAGAGCAGGCCAGAAGCTGGGAATACTGTGGCGAGTAACTCACCTCCTGACTCCCCAAAGCCTGTCCACCATCTACAGGGCACAAGTCAGGAGTGTGATGGAATACTCCCCACTTGCCTGGATGGGTGCAGCCCCAATAAGACTCAAGAAGCTCAGCACCATCCAGGACAAAGCAGCCCGCTTGATTAGCGCCACATCCACAAGCATCCACTCCCTCCACCACCGACGCTCAGTAGCAGCAGTGTGTACTATCTACAAGATGTACTGCAGAAATTCACCAAAGATCCTCAGACAGCACCTTCCAAACACAGGACCACTTCCATCTAGAAGGACAAGGGCAGCAGATATATGGGAACACCACCACCTTCAAGTTCCCCTCCAGCCACATACCATCCTGACTGGGAAATATATTGCCATTCCTTCACTGTCACTGGTCAAAATTCTGGAATTCCCTCCCTAATAGCATTGTGGTTAAACCCACAGCAGGAGGACTGCAGCGGTTCAAGAAGGCAGCTCACCATCACCTTCTCGAGGGCAACTAGGGATGGGCAAGAAATACTGGCACAGCCAGTGATGCCCACATTCCACAAAATGAATAGAAAAAGAAAAGTCACATACAGACCATCACACAGGACATCAGAACATAATCATCAGATAGACATTGCTGCAAGAATATCATTGCCATCCAGGGAGCAGAGAGAAGCACCAGACAAAGGCAGGAATGGTGATGTTCAGGTCTGTTCATCACAATGCACTGAAGACTTTAGAGCTGGATCCTAAACTTGTCACTGCATTCTGCCAGAACATCAATGGGCAATAAGCAAGATCAGCTGAAACAATAGACGACACCAGATTATGCCAGAACTGCATCGTTTCTTAGTTACCTTGTGAGATTTGGGTTTGGGTTTGATTCCTGTTTCTGCTGGTCTTTGGTTCCTTTCCCTGTTGGAGTTTGAAATTTACACTTTGAATTGCCCTTTTGTTGTTTGTGAACAGATTGCTGTCTCTTCTTCATAGAGTCATGACATATTGAGGTACGGACCTAAGGAATACTTTGGAAAAACTGCCCTGGGTGGACCTTTCCATGTCATCAAGTGAGTTTGAATGCTGTTTTCATCACTGAGACTCGCAGTGACTGAGTCAGTCCTGAACCCTTTGGGATAGGCATGAAGGCAATGTGGGACATCTGTTGGTGTGTTCCTGTCTCCACACCATTTTCCTGGTGTTCTTGGTCATCGAAATTAGGCCTGTCTGCTTGGCAACCTCAATAGCTAAATTGATTAATTATCTACCCATTTGTAGACTGGCAGGGGGCACTGTGGGATCTTCTAGTGATGATGCCCTTCTTCCACCACCTCAAAGAAGGCCAAACCTGATAGATCTCCTCCAGGCAGCAATCAGGTGGACTTGGAGACCAGCTCTTAGTAGATTCTAAATCTTAGAGATCTGGGATCTCAGAGGCAGCTGCCCAGATGGTGTGGGGTTCAAATTCAGAAATGGCCCCATTCCTCAATTAGCCTCAAGATTCCACATTCAGTCAGCAGTTGCAAACTGGGGAATCTGGTTATGTGTGTGTGAGAGGTATGTGTGTGTATGTGTTTGCATGTATACAATGAGAAAGCCAAATATTTGTGTGCGAGGGAGAGGATATATCTAGTCAGTGAGATTTAGGTAAACATGCCATGCATAGAGTCTGGAAGCATGGTTTGGGATTGTGTGCAGGGGCTGGGATTGTGTGCGGGGATTAAAATTATAATAGTGTCATATTACACAGACGCTTCGGCCCACCATTTCTATACCAACCAACAAACACCAAACACTAATCCCATTTTCCTGCACTTGGTCCATAGCCTACTATTCCCTGCTCGTCCAGATGTTTCTTAAATGTTGCAAGAGTACCTGCCTCCACCATCCTCTCAAGCAACACGTTCTATATTTCAATCACCCTCTGGGCGAAAAGATGACCTATAAGCACTTACTCCTCACTTTAAATTTGTGGCGTCTAGTCTTAGACATGCCTGCCATGGGGAAGAGATTCTCACACTCTACGCTGTCTAAGCCTGTCATAGTTTTGTACTCAATCAGATCCCCCCTCAGCCTCCTCTGCTCCAAGGAAAACAAGCCCAGCCGATCCTGTCCCTCCTCATAACTGAGACTTTTCATCCCAGGCAACATCCTGATGAATCTTCCCTGAACCTTCTCCAGTGCAATCGCATCCTTCCGATAATGTGGGGACCAGTACTACATGCAGTACTCTACCTTGGCCTAACCAATATTTTATAAGGTCGTAACATTAATTCCTTGATCCTATATTCTAAGGCCAGCTAATTAAGGCAAGCATCCATATGCTTTCTTCGCCACCCTGTCTACCTGCACCAACACCTTCAGGGATCTATGGACCTGTCCACCAGGGTCCCTTCGTTCCTCAGGTACTCCCTAGGGGCTTACCATTCATTGCGTGTGTTCCTTATTAGATTTCGCAAAATACATCACCTCACTTTTTAGGATTAAATTCCATCTGCCATTGCTCTGCCTAATTTACCACCTAATCAATATCAGACTGTAGCCTGAGACCATCCACCTCATTATCACCAACAACACCATGTCATCTGCAAACTTACTAATTAGATCTTCTACATTCACTTCCACATTGTTAATGTATGTAACAAACAGCAAGGGTCCCAGCACCGATCCCTGTGGTACACCACTGGTCTCAGGCTTCCAATCACAAAAACAACCCTCCACCATCACCCTTTACTTCCTAATTTCAAACCAATTTTGGATCCAATTTACAAACTTGCCTTGGATCCCATTGGCTCTCACCTTCTGAACAGGCCTTCCATGTGTGACCTTGTCAAAGGCCTTACTGAGACTATGTAAACCACATCAAGTGCACTACTCCCATCAATACATTTAATTATCTTTTCAAAAAAACTCAACTAAATTAGTTCGACAGGATCTCCCTCTAACAAATTCATGCTGACTATTCATAATCAATCCCAGCTTTTCCAAGTATTAATTAATTCTGTTCTTCAAATTTCTTTCCAATAATTTCCCTACCGCTGATATCAGACTAACTGGTCTGTAATTCCCTGGCCTATCCCTGCTGCCCTTCTTAAACAAAGCAACCACATTCACTATCCTCCAGGCATCTGGCACTTCACCCATGGCCAGAGAAGTATTAAATATCTCCACCAAGGCCCCACCAATCTCCTCCCTTTCCTCCCATAACAGCCTGGGATACATCTCATCAGGCCCTGGGGATTTGTGTACCTGTATGCCTGTTAAAACATCTAATGTCTCCTCCTTATTAATCTTAAAATATGCTAGAGTCTCACCATCCCAGCTGAAATCCCTGGCTTTATCCTCTGTGAATTTAGATGAGAAATATTCATTTAAAAGCTCAATCACATCCACTGGCTCCACACACAGATTATCCCTTTGGCCTGTGATAAATCCCACCCCTTCCCTGATAATCCTCTTAATCTTAATATAGTTATTAAAAACCTTGGGGTTTTTCTTGATCCCAAGTACAAAAGCTATTTTATGGCCTCTCTTTGCTCTCCTAATTTCCTCCGTAAGCAGCTCCTACACTCTTGTGTATTTCTCAAGGACCTCCCCTGTTTTTACTGGGTTGTATCTGACGTATACTTCCTTCTTTTTCTCTACAAAACTCTCAATCTCCCCCGCCATCCAGGGTTCCATGGATTTGCTGCCCTTGCCCTTCACTCTTAGAGGAACACATTGGCCCTTAATTCTCACTAAACTACTTCTAAACAACTCCCACTTTCTAAATGTAACCTTACCTGTAAGTAGCTGCTGTCTATGTTTGTCAGATCCTGTCTAATGGTATTGAAATTGACCTTACCCCAAATTAGACACTTAGCTTCCACACTATCTCGTCTCTTTCCATAATGACTTTGAAACTTGCAGAGTTATGGTCACTATTCCCAAAATGCTCACCCACCGAAACTCCAACCACTTGGCTGGCTTCATTTCGTAAGATTAAGTCCAGCACTGCTCCATCTCTAGTAGGGCTATCTATGTACTGGCACAAAAAACTCTCCTCGATACACTTTAAAAATTCCACACAATTCAACTTTCACTGACCTTTTCGCATAAAGGCAATCCCAGTTCATGTTAGTAAAGTTGAAATCTCCTATAACTATAACCCTGTTTCTCTCCCACCTTTGTGGTTCACATAGCTCCCTGTTCCTCTATCTCCCTCTGATCATTGGGAGGTCTGTTGTACAATCACAGCATGGTAATCGCCCCTTTTTTATTTCCAACCTCTATCCAGATGGCCTCATTTAAAGGCCCTACTACGACATCCTGCCCCGTTACTGCTGTAATTATTTCCTTTATCAAGAATGCAATGTCCCACTTTTCCTCCTCTCCATCCCACCTGAAATTTCTATACCCTGGAATGTTAAGCTGCTAGTCCAGCCCTTTCTTCAACAATGTCTCAGCAATTACAGCAACGTCATATTCATATGTGCTGATCGATGCTCTAAGTTCATCCACCTTACCAGTCAAACTCTTTGCATTAACATAGATACAATTTAGCTTTCCAGTGTTCCCATATCCCTATCCTACCTTGTCTTTTCCATTGACTGGACTGTCCTGGCATTCCTTCTGTATCTGATTGGGCCTTGCTCCTGACTTTACCATCTTCTCTATGCCCTGTCCGCTGCCTACACTTTATTTAGTTATTTCCTTTGCTCTGCAGTTTGTGTTCTGCTTTAGTTCATCATGTTTTCTACTTGTTTTATTTCTTGCACATTTCTTCTTCATTCTCAGTTTATTGTACTGTATCATACCCTTTAACTGTTTCACAGAACCTAGAATATAGAACAGTACAACACAGGAACAGGCTCTTCGGCCCACAATGTTGTGCCGAACATGAATGCCAAATGAAACTAATCCCTTCTGCCTGCCATTGGTCCATATCACTCCATTCCTTGCATATTCATGTGCTAATCTAAAAGTCCCTTAAATGCCCCTATCATATCTGCCTCCACCACCACCCCTGGCAGTACATTCCAGACTCCTACCGCTCTCTATGTAAAAAAGAACTTGCCCCTCATGTTTCCTTTGAACTTTCCCCCCCTCACCTTAAATGCATGTTTCACATTCATCCACTTCCTTGTCTCTGTTATGATGTTTTGATTTCTCACTCTACTGTCTCAACTGTGTTTCTCATTCTCTGTCGATGTGTCTTTTTCCTTTGCCAAGCTCTCCTGTATTTTCTGTCATCTCTATTTGATCTTTGTCCTAAGTTTCTCTCTTTGTTCTCACCCTCAGTATCTGCTACGGAGTGCTAGTATTGGCCGTGCTCGTGTTAAGACTGACATCAATGCCTGGAGAGACCATCCCCATGTCCTTTGCACTTATCCTTGCCTGGTGTAACCTCATGTACTTCGCTCGAGGTTTTCGCTTGATGGGACCATTCGCCATCATGATCCAGAAGGTAAATGACAAAACATTTCTGGCCTTACAAATTAGGGAAACAGTTTTCCTTGAGTATAGGAGTTGGGAGGTCATGTTTTTAATGGTAAAAAGTTGCAGCATGCTGCTATGCAGAGGGACCTGTGTGTCCTTGTGCATGAATCACAGAAGGTAGGTTTGCAGGTACAACAATTAATTAGGAAGGCAAATGGAATTTTGTCCTTCATTGCTAAAGGGATTGAGATTAAAAGCAGAGAGGTTATGTTGCAGCTGTACAAGGTGCTGGTGAGGCCACACCTGGAGTACTGTGTGCAGTTTTGATCTCCTTACTTGAGAAAGGATGTACTGGCACTGGAGGGGGTGCAAAGGAGGTTCACTAGGTTGATTCCGGAGTTGAGGGGGTTGGCTTATGAGGAGAGACTGAGTAGATTGGGATTATATTCATTGGAATTCAGAAGATTGAGGGGGGATCTTATAGAAACATATAAAATTATGAAGAGAATAGATAAGATAGAAGTAGAGAGGATGTTTCCACTGGCAGGTGAAGCTAGGACAAGAGGGCATAGCCTCAAGATTAGAGGGAGCAGATTTAGGACTGAATTGAGAAGGAACTTCTTCACCCAGAGGGTTGTTAATCTATGGAATTCCTTGCCCAGTGGAGTAGTTGACGCTACTTCAGTAAACATTTTTAAAGATAAGGTAGATTTTTTTTGAACAATAAAGGAATTAAGGGATATGGTGAGAACGCGGGTAAGTGGACCTGAGTCCACGAAAAGATCAGCCATGATCTTATTGAATGGCGGAGCAGGCTTGAAGGGCCGGACAGCCTACTCCTGCTCCTAGCTCTTATGTTCTTATGTTGGGTCTGTACCAGACATTGATGAGACTTTTGGAATACTGCGTTCAATTCTGGTCTCCCTGCTATAAGAAGGATGTTGTAAAACTTGAAAGGGTTCAGAAAAGATTTACAAGGATGTTGCCGAGGTTGGAGGGTTTGAGTTATAGAGAGAGGCTGAATAGGCTGGGGCTATTTTCCCTGGATTATTGGAGGCAGAGGGGTGACCTTATAGAGGTTTATAAAATCATGAGAGGCATGGATAGGGTGAATAGCCAAGGTCTTTCCCCCAGGGAAACGTAGAAAGCATAGGTTTAAGGTGAGAGAGGAAAAATTTAAAAGGGACCTGAGGGGCAGCCTTTTCACTTCAGAGGGTGATGCGTATATATGGAATGAGCTGCCAGAGGAAGTGGTGGAGGCTGGTACAATTACAACATTTAAAAGGCATCTGGATGGGTATATGAATAGGAAGGGTTTAGAGGGATATGGGCCAAATGCTGGCAAATGGGACTAGATTAATTTAGAATATCTGGTCAGCATGGATGAGTTGGACCAAAGAGTCTGTTTCCGTGCTGTACAGCTCTATGACTCTATAACACCAAGAGTTATACAACAGAGCTGAATATATGACAAAAACAAATATATTACAAGGCTGAATTTATAACAGGAACGAATATGTACCAGGAGATAGCAGGAACTGCAGATGCAAGAGTCAGAGACAACACAGTGTGGAGCTGGAGGAACACAACAGGCCAGGGGAACACAACAGACCAGGCAGCATCAGGGGAACAGGAAAGTTGACGTTTCAGGTTTACCAGTCCTGATTAAGGGTATAAACTGAAACATTGACTTTCCTACTCCTCTGATGAATATATACCAGGTGAATATCAACGGGTCTGGATATCAGACAGGACAGAACAGCAATTTCAAATAAACTATATCATTTCACTCATGAGCAAATCAAAGCAGTATTTGTGAATAAGCCATAAATATTGCAGAAGAAAACTATTCAGCCCGTTATGCCTGTTCTGATACTGGAACAATTCAAAGTTAACTTCCCAGCCCAACTCTCTCAACATAACCTTGTATCTTCCACAGGTTTCTATGTTTAAACTCATCCCTTAACAGATACAATGGTGTCTGCTTCAACCAGTTCCTACCACAATACTCTTGAGAAAAAAGTTTTCCACTCCTTAATTAACAAGGACACACTGATGAGTTGGGAAAGCAACCCTTCAATGCCTTTGTTTACTGAGCTGTTTAACCAGACGATGCTCGATGTTTCTCTAACTGCCTGAGAGAAAAAAAAGTTGTGTGGTGTTCAGGGTCCGCTGCAAATAACACTTTATTAAATGGAGGTCATAAAGGCAAGTCCAAAAGCAAAACTTGGAACACCATGTGCTGGGAATGGAGAGTTTGAATTATAAGGAGAGGCTGAATAGGCTGGAACTTTTTCACTGGAGCATAGGAGGTTGAGGGGTGACCTTATAGAGGGTTAAAAAATCATAAGAGGAATAGATAAGGCAAATAGCAAAGGTCTTTACCCCAGGGTAAGAGAGTTCAAAACTGGAGACCATAGGTTTAAGGTGAGAAAAGAAAGATCTAAAAGGGACCTGAGGGGCAACTTTTTCACACAGAGGGTGTTTAGTAAGTGGAATGAACAGCCAGAGGAAGTAGTGGATACAGGTACAGTTACAATATTTAAAGACATTTGGATCAGTACATTAATAAGAAATGTTTAGAGGGATATGGGCCAAACGCAGACAGGTGGGCCTCATTCAGTTTGGGAATCTTGGTCGGCATGGACAAGTTGGGCCGAAAGGTCTGTTTCCGTGCTGTATGACTCTATGACTACCTGATCTACCTTTCTGTCCCACTTGGTCCAGTCTGTCTTTGCAGATGAAACAGAGGAAGGAAGATCAAGGCAAAGAATCAGACCCTGGAAATAGAACCCATCTGATTTTTCTGTTCTTTCATTTTGGCATCTGTTGAGTCTTTAAAACAATGGACATCTGTGGCATGACTTCAAAAGTACTGATGTATTCAGTTCTGTGGCTTTGTTTATATAGCTGTGCAGTGGAATCTCATTATGAACGCTTGTCTGAGTTCCAAACCCCACGGATTTATTTTGCTCAACCGAGGTTGTTTATACCAATGTTAAGTAGACTGTTGGCTTTGTTTTGACTGAAATTCTGGGAATAATGAATAGAATTATACTTGTGCAGATATTTTTGAATATATTGTATTTTATTTCTCAGTTTCAAGAATAAAGATATTCCAGTGTTGTTATGGGTGCCCGAGTTCTGTCCATAGTGAACACTTTGTGAGGGACATGGTTGGGTTATAGAGATGGCTTTGGGCAATATAAAGAGAAGGTTGTGGAGAAGTCATGAGCTAGAGTATGTGAGGCTCATGTAAAGAACTGAGCCGATGTCCAAATGAATGGAGGCAGAACTTCCAAACTGCTGAACTTAGCATGCAGTCACCTTAACTCCTGTCCAAGTCTACTTCAGAATCCAACAGGCCAGAGTCTAGCCCGACCCCACTAGCCCAGCCTCGAGTCCTTTGATTCCTCTCTCAAAGATGAGAATCTGGGACAGGGCAATTGGTCTATCTCATTAGTCTGAAACCCAGCTTCATGGTAAGAAATTAACATAGACTCCCAGGGAGACAACGATGTTTCCAGGTTTGGAACCATCCTCATGGTCCAGGGAGGTGACAGCCAGTCCACATAAATGGCAAGGAATGTTACAGCAGGTCAGTTTAAATTCACCTTTTACCCACATGTTTCTTCTTTTTACACAGATCATATTCGAGATTATCCTGCCCTACTTGGTGCTGATGCTCATTCTGATTCTGGCTTTCACATGCAGTAAGCATTCATTCGCTCAAAAACACTTTGAAATATCTGACGGTTGTGAAAAAGCACGAGGCAAACTCAGGTCTTTATTTCTCTTTCGGCTGTTACTTTCCCTTTTCTATCAGTCAACAGATAGAAAATTGGACAGCACGGTGGCTCAGTGGTTAGCACTGCTCCCTCACAGCGCCAGGGACCCAGGTTTGATTCAACCTTTGGGTGACTGTCTGTGTGGAGTTTGCACATTCTCCCCATGCCCGCGTGGGTTTCCTCCGGGTGCTCTGGTTCTCTCCCACAGTCCAAACATGTGCTGGTTAGGGTGGATTGGCCATGCTAAATTGTCCCGTAGTGTTCAGGGATGTGCAGGATAGGTAGATTGGCCATGGGAAATGTAGGTTTACAGGGTTAAGGCAAGGGGGTGGGTCTGGGTGTGATGCTCTTTGGAGGATTGGTTAACAAGATGGGACTGATGGGCCAAATGGCCTTTTTCAACACTAGGGATTCTGTGAATGCTTCATTCCCACTTTTCTATCCCCTCTTCCTCTGTGTTTCCTACTCGTGCACGTGCGATGTGGAATGTTTGACGGTTGGCCTTCTCCATTTCCAGGCGTCCATCTGTCATTCCAAATCTTGGACCCTGCAAAGTGGGAACGCTTTGTGGATTTCAGCACCGTCCTCTTCACCATCTACCTCCTCTTCTTCGGCCTTGTTAACATGCCCCTCAACTGGGAGGTGATCCAGCCTGATATGGCCCGCTTCCTCTATGCTGTTTATACCCTGCTGGCTTTTGTCATCACGGTATTCCTTGTCATCCACATTATGGGTGAACTGATTCGCCGAGTGTCAAAGCAACACGATGACCTCTGGAGGGCACAGGTAAGAAATTAACATGGACTCCCAAGGAGACAATGATGTTGCCACGTTTGGAGCATTTGAGCTATAGAGAGACGCTGAATAGGCTGGAGCATCGGAGCCTGAGGGGGTGACATTATAAGAGTTTATAAAATCATGGGGGGCATGGATAGGGTGAATAACCAACGTCTTTTCCCAAGGATAAGGGAGTTCAAAACTAGAGGGCAGAGTGTGGAGATAACACAGTGTGGAGCTGGAGGAACACAGCAGGCCAGGCAGCATCAGAGGAGCAGGAAAGTTGACATTTCGGGTTGGGACCCTTCTTCAGATGCTGCCTGGCCTGTTGTATTCCTCCAGCTCTGCACTATGTTATCTCTGACTCCAGCATCTGCAGTTCTTACTATCTCTGGCAGAATGTGGAGTTGCCTGTGTTGAACTGGGGTGGACAAAGTCAGAGGTTGTACAACACTAGGTCATGGTCCAACAGGTTTATTTGAAATCATAACCTTTCAGACTGCTGCTTCTTTGTCAAGTGAAGTAGGCAAAAGTTTAAGGTGAGAGGGGAAAGATTTAAAAGGGACCTAAGGGGCAACTTTTTTATGCAGAGTGTGATGCGTGTATGGAATGAGCTGCCAGAGGGATTGGAGGAGGCTGGTACAATCACAACATTTAAAAGGAATCTGGATGGGTATATGAAAAGAAAGGGTTTAGAGGGATATGGTACAAATGCTGGCAAATTGACTGGATTAATTTGGGATATCTGGTCGGCATGAACGAATTGGACCGAAGAGTCTATGACCAAGGTTACTGCAAAGGGAGAAATGAGCCAGGTTTTCCACCTTCTATCACTGTCTACCTACTGACCATGTACACAAGCTTTGAATAGTTGATGATTAGCTCTAACACACCTCACCAACGCTCATTCATTGTACCAGCAAGATAGTTAATAGATCTAATTTCCAACGTCAGAAAGGTGGGCAAGAGAATATTTGAGTTGAAAAACATTTACAAATCCCTTCCTCAGAGAGTGTATCTGCTACTTTTAACAGGAGTACTGATGAACTAAAACCAAGTGATGTGGCATTTTGAAATTTTCAGGAAGATGTCAAGGTTGTCTTCCTGGTTTCCTAATGCTCGGAGCACGAATTCAGATGCCACTGTGGCCCTGTTATGAAAACTAGTTTAATAAATTTGTTGCAGAGCAAAATCACAGGGGGAGGTAGTCTAATCCGGAAGTCATTCCATCCTAGCTCTTGAAGAGAAAAACTCCCTCTCCTCTCAGAATGCTGGAAAGTACAGCTTTCCCAGCCTGGCTCATATTACAAGAACACGTTTTTAATAAGTCCAGACATTTTGTATTAACGCTGAGACCAAATTGATAAAGCTGCAGAAATTAATTAAATTCCCTGTTGTCCTCAATGCCAGTGAGACATATTGGGTGGAAGGGAGGATTTGTTCAGTATGTCCATTAAGTCTACCCGAGTAACTACAGTTTTCTGGAGATTGCTGCAATTCTACAAGTTGATGAACAATTAGTTCATCTGTATAAATGTGGTGTCATTGTTAAACAGGCAAAGGGAAAGGTTAGGAGAACTACTTTTGTATAGGGGCACTTTAAGACCTGAGTGTTCCTTCAGAAACAGCAGGAAAATACAAAATCTGGTCAGGCATTTGCAGGAGAAATTGGATAGACCTTTCAAAACTTTGGGGCAGCACAGTGGCTTAGTGGTTGGCACTGTTGCCTCACAGCACTAGGGACCTGGGTTTGATTCCACCCTCGGGTGACTGTGTGCGTGTGTGGAGTTTGTACCTTCTCCCCGTGTCTGCGTTGATTTCCTCCGGGTGCTCCGGTTTCCTCCCACAGTCCAAAGATGTGCAGGCTAGGTGGATTGGCCATGGGGAATTGCCCTTAGTATCCAGGGATGTGCAGGCTTGGTGGGTTAGCCATGGGGAATACAGAATTACAAGGGATAGGGTAAGGGAGTGGGTCTGCCTTTGAAGGGTCGGTATGGACTCGATGGGCCAAATGGCCTGCTTCCACACTGTAGGGCTTCTATAAAAATGGAGTTGAAATGACAAGGCAGTAGGGTGTCCATGACTATCCCTTTCAGAGAATTGGCACACAAAATGCTGGAGCAAATGAGGAAAGGCCAGCTGGATTGGAACACAGTGCATTGGTCCTGTTGATGTTGTTAGCTCATGTCAATGACATTGCCAGCAATCCTACTGTGTAATGTTACTGCTTAGCATGTCCTCTGCTTTTTACTTCAGTGGGAATGTTCATTTGTCATTAGTTAGCATTGATATCAAAATAGTCACGAGTGGAATTCAATATGTACTTGTTAGGAACCTGTACAATCACAGTACAAAATGTAGTTCCTTGTCTTTGCCACTATCCCACAGGGAATCAGTTATGCTGTTATTCCTTTTCTGTCCACTGCCCCGATGATTATTCCTCGGGATATGATCACAATGTTCAGACTGGAATATCACCAGTGATGGCCCCCAGTACTGACCCCATTAAAGTGGAAGATCACCCTGGCACCCAGCACATACAGACATTCTGGCACCCACCCAGTATTGTGCAATCAAGGTGTGCTGTCCCTCTTCCAGCGCTACCCATGACCTCCATCCTATGACTGATCGATAGCATTCTTGACAATAGTTGACTATGTGGAGAGAGCAGATGTTTCCCACATTTGGTGGTGGAGCTCATCATCATTCATCTGGATGCAAGAGCTTTTCATCTCATCATGGTCCAGCAGGGTTAATAGATGCTTCCTGTTCCAGGCTCTATCCCCAGTTACCTATGACACTAGAAGCAATGCAGAAGCCTCTGCAGGTTGGGTAGAGGAACTGATGAAGGTTTCCATCTCCAGTCGGTGCTAATGCTATGCTCCATTTGAAAGTGAAGACCTTAGATTTGGATCAGATTGAAACCCAGTTACCAAGCTGATACAGATGAAACAGTGTTTTATTGACACTTGACTTTTGTTGTTAAAACTGTTTCCTTAATTCCAAGGTTGCCTCCACAACGCTACTGCTTGAACGTCGACTCCCAAGATGCCTGTTTCCTCGTCTGGGAATCTGTGGAAAGGAGTATGGACTCGGAGACAGCTGGTATCTCCGGTGAGTTTGAAGAGAAGTATACAGATGGTCTACAGCGGTCCAAGAAGGCAACTCACCCCCACATTCTCAAGGACAATAGGGGCAGGCAATAAAATCTGGACCAGCCAGCAATACCCACGTCTTATGAGTGATTAAATAAAAAGACATACCTTGGCAAACACTTACATGGAGAATGCCCAGAAACTCACCACCTGAAAGATATTTTTTGGGGAGGTGGAGGGGTTTTCCTGACTCAGCTTGTCACTTCATGTTAAAGTCATCCTTTGGGTTGAAGAGGAGAAACTTCTCAGAACTAAACTGAAAAGATTTAGCCCCAAGAATTACAGAATTAGAACAGTGCAGAAGTTGGCCATTCAGCTCATATATGCCTATACTGGTTCTATTCCCTAGCGCCAATCTCCTGCCTTTTTTGTGTATTCCTGCTCACCATTTCTACCCAACTAATCATCTAATGACCTTTTGAATGCCTGAATCGAATCTGCCTCCAACACATTTCTAGGAATTGTATTCCACACCGTAAATACTCGGTGAGTGAAAAAGTTTTCCCTGGTATAACCTTTGCTTCGTTTGCACATCACTTTAAATCTACCCCCTCTTGTTCCTTTTTCTTTCACGAATGGGAACAACCTCTCCCTAACTATTTTGTTCAGCCCACTCCTGATCTTGAAAACCTCTGTCAAATCTCCTCTCAGCCACCTTCCTCTCTGAGAAGCAGTCCCAACGTCTTCAGTCCATTCTCATAACTAAGATTCCTCAACCCCGGAACCGTTCTTGTAAATCTATTCTGCACTCTCACTGATGTGTTCACATCTTTCCAAATAATGTGGCTCCCACATCTGTACACAGTGCTCCAGCTGCGGTCTAACGAGAGTCTTCAACATTAAGAATAGACACCACGCATGTAACTCCCAACTTAACCTCAACACAATCGGTGTGCTTCTCCGGTTGGGCGTTGCAGGCAATGATGGAAAATTCTTAGTCTGATAGGAGTCAGGACTGGAGTAGGGTGGCCCAGATTTTACATCCACATGTTGTCCTCATTAACCTGCTGGCCCTGTCTTCGCAGTGTGACCTCGTTCATCTACTTCCTTTCCATAATGGTTAGTTGCAAGCAACAGGGCATGTGAGGAGTGGAGAGTGTAGCATTGTCCCTTCACCACCAACACTCCAATCACTGCTCACAGTGTTTACTCCCAGCACTACCTTTTCCTTGGAGTCAGACAAATTAAGCTAGAATGTACTGGAGAAACTTGACAGTGTCTGTTGGAGAGAGAGAGGGACAGAGGTACATTTCAAGTCCAATGAGACCTATAATTTTCTACCTGTTGTTCAAGTAAGATCAAACCTTTCTTTTATTCACTCATGGGATGTGGATGTCTCTGGATAGGCCAATATTTATTGCCCATCCCCAGTTGCCCAGAAGTCTGTTAAGAATTACCAAGGTCTTTTTCCTAGGATGGGGGTGTCCAAACCTAGAGGGAATATATTTAAGGTGAGACGGGAAAGATTTCAAAGGGACTTGAAGAGCAACTTTTTCATACAGAGAGTATTGCTTGTATGAAATGAGCTGCCAGAGGAAGTGGTGGAGGCTGGTACAATTACAGCATTTAAAATGGATGGGTACATGAATAGGAAGGGTTCAGAGGGACATGGGCCAAACACTGGCAAATGGGACTAGATCAGATATCTGGACGAATTAGACCAAAGGGTCTGTTTCTGTGCTGTATGAATCTATGGCCCTAAGAGTCAACCACATTGCTGTGGGTCTTGAGTCACATGTAGGCCAGACCAGGTAAGGATGGCAGTTTCCTTCCCTAAAGGATATTAGTGAACCAGAGGGGTTTTTCCCGATGATCGGGGATCATGGTCATCAATTGACACTTAATTCCGGGGCTTTTTTTAAATTGAATTGAAATTCAACTTTCTGCCATGGTGAGATTTGAGCCTATGGCCCCAGAAGATTAGCTGAATTTCTGGATTACAGGTCTCATGATTATACCACTAGGACATTACCTCCCCATTTACTGAGCTATCTTCTGACTGCCTTAAAAATAAACTTAACTGAATTTTATTTAGCCAATAGTATGTGAGTTTTACAGATGGGCATCTGACCTTAGCCCTTATGCATAGACAAGTCAAGGAATTTAATAGACAGTTACACTCCCCTAAAACCATCAAAAATGATGGTGCAGTTATTCCAAAAGCCCGAATACTCCTGGCAACTGTGTAGGCTGGAGCTGTGCACCATGGCACGATGGCACCATGGAAACATCTAAAGACAGCTGATGCCAAGGGACCTTCCAGGTAATGCCATTACATTTCCAACCCCTGAAAAAGACCTGTGTTGTGAGGGATTTTGGAGGGCATCAACTCACTTAAGTTTAATAATTATCCAGGAAAGGTTAAAGGAATAAAAACCTGCTCTAATTCTGAGCCTCCACAATGATATTCCAATGACACACCTCCCCCTGAGAACTCCTACACCTCCTTCCCCCACAAATAACCCCGACAGACACAACATGTAGCCCTCACCTGGCACCTTCAAACTGCACCACCACCCCTCCATGGCCCTGTTTCCTGTTAGACCCACCTTCCCTGCCAGCCAGCTAGACCCAACCCTTCCCCCACTGGATCTGGTAAACTTTCCCTGAACTGATCCTTCTACCTGGCACCCTACACCCTCACCCACCTGGCACCCTACACCCTCAATTATCTGGCAC
>NC_063354.1:43501298-43516763 GCF_021869965.1 Rhincodon typus | reverse complement strand
ACTCTAACACCCCTCACCCACCTGGCACCCTACACCCTCATCTACCTGGCACCCTACACCCTCACTCACCTGGCACCCTAATATCCCTCACCCACCTGGCACCCTACACTCTCACCCACCTGGCACCCTATGCGTTATCCTACCAAGCACCCTAACCTTCAACCACCTGGCACCCCACACCCCACACCCACCTGGCACCCTAATATCCCTCACCCACCTGGCACCCTAACACCTCTTGCCCATGTGACAGCCTAACAACACCCATCCTTTCCTTCTGTACCTTTGGAAGCTGTTAGAGAGTGTGCCTGTGTCGCTGGATATTGAAATAGGGATACAGTACACCGACTGCTGCAGCGAGGCAGGTGGATTGGAAAATGATCCCGTCCCCTGCTCGCTGTCAGATCCCTGCATTGATCTCTGCTGTTTCATTACAGAAAGTTCCTGTCCACAAATGCTCAAAGGGCATTGGACGTCATCTAAATATATGTGTTTTGTCTCGTCTGATCACTGTTGGAAGTAGAGTTTCCACCCTGGTTGGAATTTCCTGACGGTAAAACAAAATCATCTTTACAGAAATGGCTCATTTCTCATTTTTCACACCAACCACTCCTTTGACGGCAAATGATTCATCATTTGCAATTCCTTATTTTTATGATCCTGGCCACTCGTCAAGTCAGAGCCCACAATGAAATCTGGCTTGATAGATCAGCCGTTTATTCTTTTCCTTGTTTCATTAGTGAACATAGTGGTCAGTCATTGAAACATATTCACATGAAGCTGGTTTGAACGACAGACTGGAATGTAAGTGAAGAATAAAAGAAAACCAGTTATCTTAATATAGAATTGTAGAGTCACCGAGGTCTACAGCGCTGAAAAAGACCCTTCGACCCATCCCATCTGCGCTAGTCAAAAACAACAACCTAACTATTCTAATCCCATTTTCCAACACTTTGCCCATAGCCTTCTATGCTTTGGTACCCCAGTGTAAATCTAAGTACTTCTTAAATATTTCTGCCTGCCCCACCCTTACAGGCAGCAAGTTCCAGATTTCCATCATCCTCTGGGTGACAAAGCTTTTCCTCACATCGCCTCTAAACTTTCTGCTCCTTACATTAAATCTATGCCCTGGTCTTTCATCCCTCCATCAATTGGAAAAGTCTCTTCCTGTTTATCCTGTCTACACCCCTCATAATTTTATACATCTCAATCATGTCCCCTCTCAGTGTCCTCTGCTCCAGTCAGTCCAATTTCTCTTCGTAACTGAAACTCTCTATCCCAGGCAACATCCTGGTAAATTTCCTTTACGTCTCCAGTGCAATCACCTCCCTTTGTGTGCAATATAGTTAGCAAGATCTCAAAGCATATGGCAAAACAAAGTTTCAACCTTGTTCCTAACTCCATTACAGAGACTGGAGTGCAGAGAAATTATAGCTCTATCTCAAGTCTTTCAATTTTCTACTTAACTGACTCTTTGCAGTTTAATTGCCCTGGAATGTGAAGCCAATTCTATATGTCCTTTCCAAGTCTGACTGCAGGGACCATTCAAAAATCTGAGCCTAAAATTTCTCAGTTCCGATAACCAGCAGAGTTCTCACCAAACTCTCCTGGTTTAGAAGATTTGTAAACAAAACCTTCTGCTGGTAAATATTAAGTGTTTTTAACGTGTCTGTTACAGAGGTCAGTTTCTATGTGACCTGCACAGGGACATTTGGGGAATAGAGAAAACATTGTCCACAGTTAGCCAAAAATATCCCATCAACAGCCTGAGCAATTCACTGAATGGAGCTAGCTAATGGTTTTAGTTGTACGATATAAAGTATAATCTGTCCCCAATTTCAGGTAGTAGATGAATCTGCATGTCAACATCAATTAAAGCTGCTGTAAAAGCCATCCAAAAACCACACTAAACATATCACACCTGGCTGAGATTTCCTGGGATGGTGGTGATGGGCTTGGTAGCTAGTAGTGGGGAAACACCACCCCATGATACATCATGGAGCAAGCAGGGAGCCTGTAGACTGTCTGCTCAATAAAGCTGGGTGATTAATTACAACGTTAAGGCACCAGTTAAGGGCAGTTTTGTGACTTGGAGGATCTTATAGAATGAAAGCATCATACAGCATGGGAACAGGCCCTTCAACCCAACTTGTCTATGCCGATCAGGTTTCCTAAACTGAATTAGTCCCATTTTCCTGCATTTGGCCCATAGCCCTCTAAACCTTCCCTATCCATGTACCTGTCTAAAGTCTTTTAAATATTGTGATTGTACCCACCTCTACCATTTCCTCTGACAGCTCACTCCGTGCACACATCACCCTCTGCTTGAAAAAGTTGCCCCTCAGATTCCTTTTAAATCTTTCCCTTCTCATCTTAAACCTACGCCCTCTAGTTTTGGACTCCCCTACCCTGGGAAAAAGACCTTGGCTATTCACCTTATCTGAGACCCTCATGATTTTATTAACCTCTATAAGGTCACCCCTCAGCCTCCGACACTCCAGGGACAAAAGTCCGCCTCGGCACCCTACAGCCTGGAGAACTCAGCGTCGAGTTCCGTAATTTCAAATAACCTTCCCACCCATTCCCTGGCTCCCTTTCCAGCCCCACCTCCTCCCTTCCATTCCACCTACTGATGCTCCCTTCCAGCCACCAAATGGATTCATCCCTCCCATCAACCAACCAGGTTGTACCTACTACCGGTGTTCACGTACCACCCCCATTCTGCTCTCCCCTCTCCCCCCACTTCCCCCACTTTATCTGCAGCTCCCCCTACCCCCACATCCAGTCCTGAAGAAGGGTAATACCTGAAACATTGACTGCTCCTTTCCTCCAGATGCTGCCTGGCCTGCTGTGTTCTTCCAGCCTCCTGTTTGTCTACCTTGGATTCCAGCATCTGCCGTTATTCTGTACCTCCCAGCCTATCCAGCCCCTCCTTATGATTCAAACCTTCCAGTCTCAGTAACAGCCTTGTAAATCCTTTTTTGCACCCTTTCCAGTTTAATAATAGTCTTCCTAAAGCAGGGTGACCAGAATTGTACACAGTACTCCAAATGTGGTCTTACCAATGTCTTGTACAGCCATATTATGACATCCCATCTCCTGTATTCGGTGCTCTGACCCACAAAGGCAAGCGTGCCAAATGCCTTTTTCATCACCTGTAATGGCACTTTCAAGGAACTATGTACCTGTACCCCTAGGCCTCTTCATGCAAAGCTCACCAGCTCAATGGAGGTTGCTTTCCTGCAAGGTCATCAGACCCAAAGGTTTCATGCCTCATTGATAGGACCACAGTTACCATAGATCACAGTTTACCCTGCACCCACTCCAGAAGAAAGCTTTCCATTCTGTTGCAGTGGATATGCTGGCCTGGATCGGGTTCATCATTTCACTGTTGTACAGCCCAGTGAGGGACGTTCCAACCACTAAGCAGCCTCAACTGACCTCCCTTTGAGGTTGGAAAGTCTTTGATCTGGCCTCCTCTTAACAATGTGGCAAAAGTGAGCAATTTTTCGTCACTTCCCGGAACATCGCTGACCTATTCCCTGTGCTGGAAAGTGCGGATTCGGGATCCTCATTTGCCTCTGATATTGTGGTTTTGCAAAATTCATAGCAAATTCCAGCCCCGTAGAGTTATTCCAGAAAAATGAGGACTATCCCACAATCAGCAACCATTCTTAGTTCTCTCCAAAGTGTCAGCAGTCTACTGGAGGTCTCCTAGCTGCCTGCCACACTGCACAACCCAATTAAAGATAGATATTCTCAGTGGTTGCTTCTGGATGGTGTGCAAGATCCAATTGGCACTTTCAAACTATGAAGGTGCTCTTAATTCTACCATTGGGTGGTACGATCTCAATCACCCACTTTGTACTGCATGTCATGTCTTGATGTTTTATTATAGGATTTACTCCATTAAAATTGCAGGAGTTTCAATGAGGAACCCACTGAATTGAGCAAATCCATACATGAGGCACAATGGAGCTAGATCTCAGGGGAAGGAACTGGTAAAATTGTATAAAGATCTGAAACGAAGACAGAAAATGCTGGGGGCACTCAATCAGGAGGGCTAGCAGCATCTGTCGAGAGAGCACACCACTGCAGATGCAGGAATCTGTACTGAAAACAGAAAATGCTGGAAATCACAGCTGGTCAGGCAAGATCTGTGGAAAGATATTAGGCTGGAGTTTATTGTTTATTGGTTAATTGACTTTTTAGACAAGTAGCTCAATGTCTCAAGTCCAATATAGCTGTACTTCAGAAATCGGAGTATTTTGCTGTTTGTTTGGTGTTACCGTGCAGTATTTGTACTCCATTTTAAAGGTTATTACTATTGCCTGACCCTTTGTTATAGAGTGGATGACAGGAACGATAATGCTGTCCTGCAAATCCAAACTTACAACGAAGATGTGGACGCCAAAGGATGTGAGGGAAGGCTGAAGAAAGGAGGGACATCGGATAAGAGTGAGAGGTGGCACCGACCACGCCAGGGTTGGCAGATGGTGCGACACAGAAAGATGGGTCAGAATTGTCGTGACCTTTACAACGAGAGCAACTCTGAATCCTGTCTTATTTAAAGTCCCAAAGATAGCAATCCTTCACATCATCCTCTTCCAGTGCCAGACAGCAACTGCTCAATAGATCACAGACAAACCAACAATTGGTCCTGGTCTTAGCTTTGCTTTCTGTAGATTATTCAGCTCGAGATGACCCCATTGAATTTTTGTTTAATGTAAACTGTAAGATCCAAAGTATTTTTCTCAAGGTTTTTGAGAGGCTCCCATGCCCCATTTATTGATGTGAGTATAACCACTCCTTACATTGCTGCTTAAATTCCCGACTTACCAGAGTTCTAAAAAATATTCCATCATGCGTATTTTTACATACACCTAGGAGACAAATGCCCCTGCTCACCCCTTGTTCAGAAAGGGTACAGAATGCTAAATGGCAGCAGTATATACTCTTGGTGTTGCTGAATGACAGACGCAGCGCTGTGTCCAATCATTGACATCCTCAATATTGAGACTTTGGGCCTGATTTTAACATTCCCTCAAGTGAGTGAGTTTTGACTGTGTTAAAATCAGGGTCAAATTAAACTGGGCTTATGTTACAGAAAGAAAAATGCTCAGTCTCTTTCCTGTAGATGGGTTTCTTCACAGAGTGACCATCATCTCAACTCAAACTGTCAGGGAGATAATGGCCTAGAGCACAGGGAAGCAGAAGGTTAAATTGGGAATGTTACCTTTCTGGCACTTTCTGACCTCCGTTCAGTCCCCATGGCCATAATTGGATTTCTGATCGGCTGTTACATAATCCCCAAGTGTTTAAATTAAACTATTCCTGCGCTCGGAGACAGGCTCAAAGTCAAGGGGATAGGGACAGGTGGAAGACAAGTAACCCTTCAAACCCACTCTATCAGTTAATTAGATCTTGGCAGAGGACTGAGAGTTTTACTCTGAGCCTAATCCACACCATACTTTGCCAGGGAATGATGAGGCAGTGTAGAAAAGGTTTTATTTTATACTTAACAACATGCTGCATATGGAATGACTTAGCATTTACATCACAGAGGCAGACCATTCGGTCCATCTGGTCCATGTTGGTGTTTATGTTCCACTTGAGACTGCTGCAACTAGATTTATCTACCCCCACCCTCCTCCCATATCCCCAGGCTCACTTCATTATCAGGTATACACAAAGCCTCTGTGATGTTCTCTGCTTCAAACCCTCCACGTAGCAGCAGACTCCCCATTCTAACCACTCTCTAACTTCAATTTTAACAACTCCTCATCCAGTCAGACTGGTGTGTTGCTTGTGGGGGTGGGATGGGGCGTGGGCTTTTGTTACCATGCCGAGTCCACTTACTGGCCTGACCCTCATGTTTAGCCCAGACTCCCATTCCAAGCAGGCAGGGGGCCTGCTTTATATTTGTGTCAGTGGCATGTCCTAAACTGAGTATGACCCAACGGCCAAAAGGCAATGGGAGCCACAAACAGGTCAAATGAGAATAAAGGAGACTGCTCAAGATCTCTTTGTGGGAGAACAAGAAGCTGCAGTGCCCTACCCAGCTCCTGTAAACAGACCAAGGGCCCTACCCAACACTGGACATCCCCCATCCAGGACGAAAATTCCCTATCCCCAAATGCAGCTTTACACGCTGATCCCTGATTCCATATATAGGCTCTCCCTCCAAGCCGACACCCTGGGCCCCTCCATAACTGATCTCCAACAGTTTTGGTATTTCTCATGATTGATTCCAGATCCTTCAAGCTTCTACTTGCAAAGTCAGTGACCCTCTTTGCCCAGGATACAACTCAATGACCGTCTTAGGCAGATAAGTGGAACGGAGGCTGTTATCAATTCACTATGTGATCTTATTGAATGGCAGTGCAAGCTTTTCTGCTCCTAATTTTTCTGCTTGTAGATTCTCCATTCACTGCCTGCTTGCACAATGTGATGTTGGTAGTGCCTTTGTTCACAAGGTGAGGCACAATGTGAAGGGCAGCACTAACTCGCAGGGTGCTAGATGGGCTGAGTGGAATTGCAGCAGAAAGGCTTCCTTGAGACAGCTGCCTTACTCTGTTGTGGCACTGTACTCTCCAAAGGGCAAAGACTTAAGCCATTCACCTTCTGTAATACTCTGGGGAATTTTTTTAAACAATAAATTGTTGTGCATTGAACTGAGACATTAGTCAAGTGGTTACACTTTCTTTTGTAATGAGGTAGCACAGACTGTACCTGCTGCACTGAGATCTTATCAAACCAGGAATGAAAGATCCTTGTTTCTTTGGTATGTTCTCTCACGGGATGTGGAATTGTTAGCTAAGACAGCATTTATTATTCATCCCTAATTTCCCCTTGAGAAGGTATTGGTGAGCTGTCTTCGCAAAGCACTGCTGTGCATGTGGTGTAAGGACACCTACAAATTCATTAGGGAGGGAATTCCAGGATTTTGACCCAGTGGCCATGAAGGAACAGTGATATATTTCCAAATCAGGGTGGTGAGTGACTTGGAGGAAAACTTGCAGCTGGTGGTGATACCATGTATCTGCTCCCCTGCCCTTTGAAATGGGAAAGGTTGTGGATTTGAAAACGCTGTTAAAGGAGCCGTGTGAATTTCTACAGTGTATCTTCTGAATGGTACATGAATTAACTCCCACAGAGGTCAGTATCCCCTCACCAAATCACCCTTTGTTCACACATGCGTTGCATTTGACACCGGTCTGGCTTCCTCAGAGCCAGCTCTCAGAGTGAACACAATGCGCAAACTCCACACAGACAGTCGTCCAAGGGTGGAATCGAACCTGGGTCCCTGACGCTGTGAGGCAGCAATGCTAACCGCTGAACCATGACAAATGGCCTGCTGTCTGTGACCAGCACTTTCAGGAGCCCGTGTATGGCAAAAGATGCTTGCAGCTTTTGTATCATTTTTGACATATGAATTCTATGCACATCCAATCACTTTGAATAGGTATTCGCAATGTCTAAGAATATTGAGCCCATGAAATGACCGGCGTTGCTGACATGTAACTGAGTCCAGGGTTTACCCAGCCGGCCCCATGAATGTGAGGGAGCTGCTGGTCATAATTTTTATCCTTGTTGGCACTCTGGGCACTGCCCCACAAACACAGCTATGTCTACATCCAATCCTGACCACCAGACATAACTTCTCGCTAACATCTCCATTCTAGAAATCCCTGGATGACCCTAGTGGAGCTCAGTTGGTATCTGGTGGCACCCTTTGCTGGGGACAATCACTCTTGTTTCCAGTAATAAATTTCCATCCTCTATGGTGATCTGGTCTCTCCGGGTCCAAAAATGTTTCAATTCTGGATGTGATGGCCCAATAGTTTCCCCCATTGTCACCAGCTGTTTCAGTTTTGCCAGGACTGGATCTTTCTGCATCCAAAGCCTGATATTGTCAGCGGTAACCAGAACGGTGCCCAGAAAATTTAAAACGATGACGGTCTCTTCCAATGGCGGCACCACTGGTGATGGATCTGCTAGGGACAAAGAACGAAGAACAAAGAAAATTACAGTACAGGAACAGGCCCTTCGGCCCTCCAAGCCTGCACCGACATGCTGCCCATCACAACTAAAACCCCCTACCCTTCCAGGGACCGTATCTCTCTATTCCCATCCTATTCATGTATTTGTCAAGACGCCCTTTAAAAGTCACTATCGTATCTGCTTCCACTACCTCCCCCGGCAGCGAGTTCCAGGCACCCACCATCCTCTGTAAAAAACTTGCCTCGTACATCACCTTTAAACCTTGCCCCTCACACCTTAAACCTATAATCTCTCTTCCACCCTGGGAAAAAGCTTCTGACTGTCCTTCATAATCTTGTAGACCTCTATCAGGTCACACCTCAACCTCCATCGTTCCGGTGAGAACAACGCAAGTTTCTCCAACCTCTCCTCATAGCTAATGCCCTCCATGCCAGGCAACGTCCTGGTAAATCTTTTCTGTACCCTCTCCAAAGCCACCACATCCTTCTGGTAGTGTGGCGACCAGAATTGAACACAATATTCCAAATGCGGCCTAACAAAGGTTCTATAAAGCTGCAACATTACCTGCCAGTTTTTAAACTCTAGTCCCAGCCGATCAAGGCAAGCATGCCATATGCCTTGTTGACTACCTTCTCCACGTGCATTGCCACTCTCAGTGACCTGTGTACCTGTACACCCAGGTCCCTCTGCCTATCCGTACATTTAAGGGTTCTGCCATTTACTGTATATTTTCCATCTGGATTAGACCTTCCAAAATGCATGACTGTGTTCCAACTTGTACATGTACACACTTAGAATGTGAGCCCACTGCTGAATTTTACCTGAAGCTATGGGTGGCACAGCCTTGTACTCTTTGAATAGCCCTAGCAGAGGTTTGTGTTCTGTTACTATTACAAATTTATATCCATAAAGGCAAAATTGGAACTTTCTCACAACAAAGATGACTGCTAAACTTTCCATCTCTATCTGGGTGTATTTGCACTCTGCTTCAGCCAAAGTCCAGGAAGCATATGCTATTGGGCATTCATCTCCATTGGGCCATCTGTGAGCCAACACTACCCCAATATCATATGGGGAGGCGTCACATGTCAGCACCAGATCTCGCTTGGGATCATAATGAGCCAACACCTTAGACAATGATGGCTGCTTCTTCACTTCCCTAAAGGCTACATCTTGACTTTGAGATCATTTCCAAGGCTGCCCCTTTTTTAACAACTGGTGTAAGTGTGCCAGGATGGAGGCCAGGTTAATTATGAATAAGACCTTCTTGAAAAACTTCCAGGTATTTAGTTCGGACTTCACTCAGGCAGCCATTTTCTAGTTGAAAAATGTTGCGCCAATCAAGGTGAATCTTTCTCAACCAAATTTGCCCCATCAGGCTTGGGCCTGAGCCTTTTATTCCAATCAGTGGTAACTGAACCAGCTGCTTCTCTTAAGAGACTGGAACCAAAGTTGTACCTTAATCTATAACGGTTCCCCGGTATAGGCTCTCAGTCTAACCGAGATCTTACGCAAACTTAAGGGTTGGCATTCAGAGCAAATTTTGCTAAAGGCTGGTTCTGCAATCACTGACACAACCAAGCCAGTAACAACCTCCATTTAACCAGACATTCATTTTGATTGGTTCTGATTTGGATGTTGCTACGCAATTTAATTGTTCCAAACCAGCTGTAGGTGGACCTTCCAGGGTGTGCACTCTCCTGGATACCAGCCTACGAGTTCTCTTACTGAATTCGGGCCTACTGGGACTCTTTTGCCATTTCAAGTCCACAAACTGGCAGCAACCACAATGGCTTGCTGGCCCAGATCCTGAAGAAAATGTTAACCATTTGGCCGAAGCTTTGTCTTGGGGTTTTGCTGTGGGCGGACCTGGAGTCCCTCTGTTCAGGATATGTCCTGAGTGAAGCCATGCAATTGCCTTTCATTCTCTTTTGTTAGAGATGGGCATTGCCTGGCTCTTGGTGGTGTGAATGTTGTGAATTCGCCCAAGACTGAATATTGTCCGGGTCTGCTGCATGTGAAAAAGGGCTGTAAGGGGTCACAAATGATGCTGAACATGGTACAGACATTTATGCTGATGTTGCGCAGTTGTAATACTCTCTCTGCCAACCTGCTGAAACCAGATGGTTCAGCATAGGACAGATGTCAAACCTGGCAAGTTTCAGTACAGAGCTGGAAAATGGCTACAGTATTGGGCATTACAGAGTGAAAAAAACATGTAAGTGAAATAAAAGCATCTTAACAACGTGCTGCAACTCCTCAAGTACATTGTTACCTCTTTATTTCAAGAAAATAGCAAATGAAAGATTTATTTCCCTACAAATTTTGGACTTCACCTGTTTTGGGCTTCAACTGATCACAAAACTCTTCCTTTTGGCTTCAGGTGTACAATATCTGCAAAAGGTATAAACCTAGTCTTGGTGTCAATCCCTGCTTATTTCATGCAATGATAGCCTGAAAGTTGATTACAGTCACAACACTTTATAATGGAAAATGTATTCAGTCAGCAAGCATGTTTCCTGGCAGCAAAGACCTTCAGTCAATTGGCACACTGCAGGGACTTGTCTCTGTGTTCCCTTGGTCACTACATACAGGCAACATAAACTGGCACTTATTTGAATTCAATGGACTAAAATGTTGCAAGGTGCTTCTCAAGAGTGTACACAAGCTCATTGCAATACCAAGCCATGTTACAACAGGTGAGGTCAGTTCTGAGGATGATCTTAAAGGTTGAGACAAGTAAAAAGATGGACAGACTAAGGGTGAGACCTCTGATTGGCTAGAAGCTCTGCCCTGGGGAGGTCCCATTGCCAGCTTGATGTCCAGTGGGCCTTCCCTAGAAGTGGCAGTGGGGATCCCTCATTGGCTCTGCAGCCAGCTGAAAAGAGCACCCCACCCCCACCATCTCAACAGGTTTCTGCCCTGTATGTGACTCCAGGCCCACACCAACATGGTTGGCTCTTAACTGCTCTCTGAAGTGGACTAGAAAGCCACGGGGTTATAGCAAACGGAAGAAGACACCATCTCCTCAGGACCATGGTAAATGCAAAGTAATTTTCAAACCTAATTGAGCAAGGACTTGAATATAACAGAGCAGCAAACCTTCATGATTGAATCTTACTCAATGAAAGCAATCTCCAAAAGCATGTTGGCTATGTGTTCAAGCCATGTTCTCAATGTGTCATGTGATCAATGCTATCCTGCCCAAGGCCTTTTGAGTGTTCCTCTTTTGTGCCTTTAATTGTATAAAATGTAACCTTATCCATCATGTGAAAGATCAACTCCAGTTCCCCTTTAATTGGATGGACAATAAGGCAAATAGAGACAATAACAATGGCCACATTGTGTGAAGGGTTCAGGTAGATCCCAGGATGACCCATTCTGAGGACTGTTTCAGAGTGGCACTTTAAACTCTGTTGACTCTGTAGTTCCACCTGATGACCAAACTTGGCAGGAAAATGCAAAGCCCAGAGACACTATAGAACTCCTACTACCTCTTTAATTCCTCAGTGTCACAGTCACCTCTTGGAAAGCAGAGTTACAGCAGTATCCCAATGAACTTCTATAATACTGACACCTGCATGTAAAAGTGAAATATATGTCTGTCTATGTAAATCCCTCTTTGGCCAACCTCAACTCAGCTTGGTAAGTGGATATTCCTTGGACCAAGGGCTATGTTGTAGGGATGTTGACATTGAACCACCCCATTGGGGACATCTGTCTCCTGTATTGGGTGTCCTTGCCTGCACAGTTTTCCTGCTGGCATGGTAACCTGGGCATGTTTTAACCAACTATATCCATACGTTCCAGAAAGAATGTAACAAATTTACAACAAAAACCCTTGGTTTCCTTTCATGTCTCACTTGTCTTTTCCCTCCCTATTGTGTTTGTTTCATCTGAGTTCTGTTCTGAAACACCACGTGAGTTACTCATTGAGGGAAAGTGACAGATATCACACAGAAAAGGTGAAGGGGCTTTGAGCAGCGATAACATATACTGCAAATAAGACAGCAAGGTTCTCCATTGTGATTGTGAGTCAGACCTGAAGTATGATATTGGCAGTCAATCAGGTGGATGGGAATATCGCAGAGCAACAGAGTGGAAAATGTGTCAGCTTCACTGTTGCACAAATAGGAAAGTATGATCGCCACCCGTAAGTGACCTACTGAATATTCTCCTTAAGGGGACAACAAAATCAAAACACGACTCGAGAAATGTTGGAAAATGGAACAGCTGATTCCACAAACAATTCTTCGCTTTAGCCGAGAAGGGAAGAACTTGCCAAGTGTTTTCAGAAAATATTAAAGACAGTGATACATTAGATACTGCCTGTATCTCGGACAGAGAGAGATTCAGATAATTAACAAATGTTGAGGAAGTGGTTGTGGGTGTAGATTTTGATACTAAGGATTTTCAGTGACACTGAGAATGTAGAGAACGATTAATGGAAATTGTATAGTAAAAAATGTAAATCTAATTAAACCAGAGTTGAGTTAGGTAAAGCAAATGAAAGTAAATTTATTGTGAACAGGAATATTTTGATCAAATAATGTTTTTGAGATTTGAATTTGGATATTTGCATTTCATATTTGTGGGATGAAACGTCTCACTGGAGCCATTGTGGAAAAGTAGGAAATTAAACAGATGGTTGGATGAAATCTGTTGGATGTAAGAAATACTTCAAATAAAACATTTCATAAACCCATTTCTGTTGTCGAGTTTTTAACTTTAATGCCTATATCATTCAGTCTCAATGACTGAATGGCATGGTAGCTGAGTGGTTCGCACTGCTGCCTCACAGACCAGGGACCAGGGCTTGATCCCAGCCTTGGACGACTTTGCACAATCTTCCTGTCTCTGTGTGGGTTTCCTCAGGGTCTGTGTGGCTTTCCTCAGGTTTCCTCCTACAGTCCAAAGATGCAGGGGTCAGGTGGATTGGCCATGCTAAATTGCCTGTAGTGTCCAGGAGTGTGTGTAAATTGGGTAGATTAGCCATGGGAAATGTAGGGAGAGGGTGGGATGCTCTTCAGAGGGGTGGTGTAGACTTGTTGAGCTGAATGGCCTGTTTCCACACTGCAGGGATTCTATGACTGCAGTTCTGAGGAAGAGTCACTGGACCCGAAACGTTAACTCAGTTTTCTCCTTCACAGATGCTGCCAGACCTGCTGAGCTTTTCCAGCAACTTTGTTTTTATTCTGTAACTGCAGTTTGATTCTGTCAGTTTCATTACTTCACAGAATATTTTCAGCACTATGCACCTTCTTCTGTGCAGGTCTTGACAATCCTGTTATTTTAGAAAGTTTAAAACAACCTGCTTCAACACACCTTAGGAGCTGGTGGGATTTGAACCTGGACCTTCTGGCCTAAAGGAAGGACACCACCGCTGCATTATAAAAGTCCCCAAGAAATCAACTGTTTTTTTAATAACCCGCACTAATTCACCCATTTCACTTCTTAAACAGATACATTACACTGAGCAATGCAACAATAACAAAAGGGAAGGGTAGGGAAAGAAGCAACGGCCAAATTGAAATGGAATTGGTGGGGGAGATAATACGCTCCAAGCCCCATGGTCCTCATCTCTCTCTAAATGCATCTGGAGCGCTGGTGGGCCAAATGCTGGCAAATGGGACTAGATTAATTTAGGATATATGCTCAACATGGACAAGTTGGACCGAAGGGTCTGTTTCCATGCTGTACATCTCTATGACTCTACGACTTCATATGATTCCCCACTAAGGAAACCTATGGACATAGCTGGAGAACAGGGGCATACAACTGGGAACTATGACCCCCTCCATGGCCTGCTCTCCAGACCCGTCAATGCCAACTTTAGCTAGGCCCAAGAGCATGCTAAGAACCCAACACTTTTTTGTTGAACCAACTTGTCCAAATGTGTTATGATGCAGTTCAGCAGTCATTCGGCCAATGTGGTTTAGCAGTGTCAGAAATGGGTGATCATTCATTAAACCAACAGAAAAACGTTCCTTCTTTATTCATTCATGGGACGTAGGCATCACTGGTTAGCTCAATAATTACTGCCATTCCCTCATTGTTACACATCAATTGTGGTGCAATGATTGCAGATTTCCTTCCCTAAAGGATATTAGTGAGTTTTTACAACTAAACAGCTGCTCATAATGTGGCCTCCTCTACACTGGGGAGATGAAATGCAGACTGAGCCACCGTTTTACAGAACACCGATGTTCTGGCTGTAAAAATGACCTGATTTTTCAGTTGCCTGCCCCTTCAATGCACCACCCTGTTCCCTGGCCAACATCTCTATCTTGGTATTGCTTCAGAGCTCCAGTGAAGCTCAGCACAAGCTGGAAGAACAGCATCTCATTTGCAGTTTGGGGACCCTGCAGCCTTCAGGATTCAATACTGAGGTCAATAATTTGAGGCCCTGGGCATCTTCTCCAAATCTCCATGGACCAGGCTATCACATGGGCAGCTGCCACAACCAGTCCATTGTTCGCTAGTAGTGGTCCACGTTAGCAGCTATCGATTCTCCCCAGGCTGACCTTTACCCAGTCCGTCCAACTGCTGTTCTCTCTGTCTGGGCTCCACCTCCACCTATCACTTACTCCATCCCTACCCCCGCAACCCCAGCTTCAGCATATATACCAACCTTTTCTGAGCTACTATCAGTTCTGAAGAAGGGACGTTGTTAACTCTGCTTTTTCTCCACAGATGTTGCCAGACCTGCTGAGTTTAGCCAGCAATTTCTGATACTGTTTGGGTTTTACAACAAATGGTTTTAATTATAAAGGCAGATCGTAAAGATTTAAATTCTCCTCCATATCATGCATTAAGGGAGGTCTAATTGAGTTGTATCAGATGATGAATTTATTCAATAAAAACTGAAAGATGCTGGAAATCAGAAACAAAAACAGAAACTGCTATAAAAGCTCAGCGGGTCTGGCAGCATCTGTGGAGAGAAATCAGAATTAACATTTCAGGGACTTCCTGAAGAAATCGGGTAGAGCTTTAAAACTAGGGACCGATTGGACAAGGGTGATGTTGGGAAGCAATTTCTCATGAAAAGTTGTCGTGGAGATCTGAAATTGTTTCCCATAAAAAAGGTCGTTGTTGTCAGAGTTGTTTTGGAAAATTCGATGCCAAAGATTGTTTGATTGTTGTTATTCAAGGACAGTAAAGGTTTCAGAACCAAATTGAGTCAGTGATGTGAGACAGTGTTCTGATTCGGTGGCAGCGCAACCTGGGAGGGACTAAACAACCTCATCCTGTTTCTATATTCCTACATCTCCTCCTCTGCCATAACTCAGTTAAATTCCACAAGAACTGTCCGATATGGAGGCTCACCAGCACTCCCTCAGGGGAATATCTCAGAAAGGTTATTGATAATGACTTTCCCAGCAGCATTCGCACCCTTAGAAGACTTGTCAACAGTTGGACATAAAACTTAAGGAGAACATAGATTTTTAATCATTAATGTGTTAA
>NC_063354.1:43421088-43500898 GCF_021869965.1 Rhincodon typus | reverse complement strand
TGCTGCTTGGCCTGCTGTGTTCATCCAGCTCTACGCCTTGTTGTCTCAGATTCTCCAGCATCTGCAGTTCCTACCATCTCTGAAGTAGATTGGAGGTTGAGATAAGATCAGCCATGATCATATTGAATGGTGAAGGGGTTGAATTTCGTACTCCTGCTCCTAGTTCTTAATAACAACTATTTGTTTTGGAGAGATAGTCTTAAAGTCTGTGCCACATTTTGATGTACAGTGAAGAGGCTAGATTAACTATGCTCCCAGATGGATGCACCTTGGATTGGTTAGCCCCTAAGATTTCCTATGGGGTCAATTCTTGATCTCTGTTTTGCCTTCAGAGTAAGTGTTCCCTCAGAGCTTGCCTTTATTGGTCAGTGTATTGAGTACAGGAGTTGGGAGGTCATGTTGAGGCTGTACAGGACGTTGGTTAGGCCACTTTTGGAATATTACATGCAATTCTGGGCTCCCTGCTGTAGGAAAGATGTTGTTAAACTTGAAAGGATTCAGAAAAGATTTACAAGGATGTTGCTGGGGTTGGAGGGTTTGAGTCATAGGGAGAGACTGAACGGGGCTATTTTCCCTGGAACGTTGGAGGCTGAGGGGTGGCATTTTGGAGGCTTATAAAATCATGAGGGACGTGGAGAGGGTCAATAGCCAAGATCCTTTTCCCAGAGTAGGAGAGTCCAAAACTAGACAGCACAGGTTTAAGGTGAGAGGGGAAAGATTTCATAGAATCCCTGCAGTGTGGAAGCAGGCCATTCAGCGTAACAAATCCACATCAACTCTCCAAATTGCATCCCACCCAGACCCAACCCCTCCCTATCCCTGTAACCCTGCATTCACCATGGCTAACCAGCTAAGCTTGCACATCCCTGAACTATATGGGTAATTTAGCATGGCCAATCCACCCTAACCTGCACGTCTTCGGACTGTGTCAGGAAACTGAAGCACCTGGAGGAAACACGCACACAGACACAGGGAGAATGTGCAAACTCCACACTGACTGTCGGCTGAGGGTGGAATCAAATCTGAGTCCCTGGCGCTGTGAGGCAGCAGTGTTAACCACTGAGCCACTGTGCCACCCGTAACAACTGAGCCGCCTATGGGGCAACTTTTTCATGCAGAGGGCGGTTCATGTATGGAAAGAGCTGCCTGAGGAAGTGGTGGAGGTGGGTACAATTAGAACGTTTAAAAGGCATCTGTAAAGGTACATGAATAGGAAAGAGTTAGAGGGATATGAGCGGCAAGGTGGGTCAGTGGTTAACAATGTCACCTCACAGCGCCAGGGACCCAGGTTTGATTCCACCCTTGGGTGACCATCTGTGTGGAGTTTGCAAGTTCTTCCCGTGTCTGCGTGAGTTTCTTCTGGGTGCTTTGGTTTTCCTCCCACAGGCTAGGTGAATAGGCCATGCTAAATTGTCCATAGTGGTCAAGGATGTGTAAGTTAAACGTGTTAGCCATGGGAAATGCAGGCTTACAGGGAAAGGGTAAGGGGTGGGTCTGGATGGGATGCTCTTCAAAGGGTTGGTGTGGACTTGTTGAGCCAAATGGCCAGTTTCCACACTGTAGGGATTCTATGGAAATGCTGACAAATGGGGCTAGATTAATTTACGATATCTGGTCAACTTGGATACGTGGACCAAAGCATCTGTTTCCACTTAGTACAACTCTATGACCATAACTTTAAGTCCATGGACTGTAGATTTTGTAGCTGAAGGCACTTTTCTTACTACAACCATTAACTTGCTACTTGCATCTACTTAACTTTCAATTTTCGACTATTAACCAACACCACAGTTGGTTACACGCAGGAACCCAAACTAAAGTAAGTTCCACTTCAGGTCATCACTTATAGATGTTCTCTGCCACTCTATCTTTTCTTATTGTTCCTGGTCTAAATCCCACCAGAGGACAAAGTCAGAAATCACACAACACCAGGTTATAGTCCAACAGGTTTATTTGAAATCACAAGCTTTTGGAGCGTAGCCCCTTCATCCGGTGACTTCACCCAACAAAGGGACTACGCTCCGAAAGCTTGCAATTTCAAATAAACCTGTTGGGCTATAACCTGGTGTCGTGTGGCTTCTGACTCTGTCCCAACCCAGTCCAACACCGGCACCTCCACGTTAATGCCACCAGAGGATGACAGTTAATTCAGCTGGTGAGATGGCTGCAGTGTAAGTGAGATAAATACCAACATTTGATCTCTGTACTGGCTGTGGGTAACAGGGAAATGATTTTGCCTGTAGTTTAAAAATCTCAATGTTGCGCTGTTGGTCAGTGAATAATCACCAAGAACCTGCCTTTGGGCAGACAACTGAAGAGAAAGAAATCACACCGCGGCCAGCTTAAGGGTTAAATTCAGCAAAGATCTTACACAATGTTAGGCATGAGTGAATGAGAACAAGTCTAATCCAGAGCCTGATCTTATCAGCTCACAGCTATTATCATTTGCTGCACTGTTAAGAATTTCAACCATCTGCACGTGAAACTAATCAAGATTGAAACTCTGCCACAATCCCTTCGGGGCAATTTGGATTGGTACAGGTTTACAGCTATCCCCAATCTGTCAGCCCGAAATTCCCAGACCAGAATGCACAATCTAACCAGCTTCCCTGTTCAGGATCTGTTCAAAATCTGACAAACAGGGACTTCTTGGACACGTCTGACACATTTACCCCTCGTGGAGCAATGTGTGTTTGGAGCAAAGCTAACCTTTAGTCTCAGCCAATGTCCTATCACAGGACAACGGGTTTCAATCTATTATTTCCGTTCGTCTATGGTCTCATCCTACTTATTCAACACTCAGATCGACATTTCCAAGACCAGGATCATCCCTTGTTCACATGCTCCCAGATCAGACCATGTATCATGCAGAAGAATTGAAGAGTGTTATCTGGATGAATGACCCCTTTGGCATTTGACAAATACAGATAAAGAACATTCATAAAAGGAAAAATGTTCATGACTGTAGGGCATCCCAAAGAGCTGTTGCAACCAAACAAGTTCCTTCAAAATAAAGTAAGAAAAGCAGCAACCAGCGTGTACACAGCAAGCTCCCACAAATGACAATGAGATAATGGCCTGTTAATTTCATAATGACGACTGAGAGATAACTATTAACCAGGACACTCGAACATTCCTGCTCCTTTTCAAAGTGGTGCCGTGAGAGTTAATGTGTGTCCTGAGAGGGTAGACAGACATTCTGCTCAACATTTCATCTGAACGATGACAGCTCTGACAGCGCAGCATAGCTTCAGAGCTGCACTGAAGTGTCTACTCGTTATTAGTTGGATGAGAGGTTGCATTCACTACTCTTTGAATGAGAGAATGTGTGCTACATGGCGAACACTCTGTTACATATGGATGAACACTGTAAAGAGATCTCAATGTGGCAGTGGGATGACGCTACAGCACCTAATTGATATGGGATCTGGAATGGAGTTAATAACCTTTTGTAACCTTTCTTTGCAAACCTGTTGAACTGTTGTATGAAAACAACATGCCAGGTCATCCTTGTACATTTCACACCCTAGGCCAGCATGTGGGTGTGTGGGAAGCTGCCTACCTGATGTCTCACACAATAACCCATTTTTCTCTCCTGACAGCCTGCATGACAGGTGATGGTACAATTCCCACTTGATCAATACAGAGCCTGACAATCCACCACCTGAGTCAGAAGACCTTCCCAGAGAAGATGCTCTGAGTAGCTGAGTGACAAACAGTCTCACCTCTGAATCAGCAGGTCATGAAGGTTAGTCCCAGTTTGGAGGCTTAGCACACAGTCCAAGCTGACATATCAATGCAATAGCATCATAAAGTCATAGTGCACGGAAACAGGCCCTTCGGTCCAACCAGTCCATGCTGACCATGATCCCAAACTAAACTAGTCTCACCTGCCTGCACTTGCCCCATACACCTCCAAACCTTTCCTATTCATGCATTTATCCAAGTGTCTTTTAAATGTTGTAACCTGTACCCACATCTACCACTTCCTCTAGAATTCATTCCACACACGAACAACTTTCTATGTAAAAACATTGCCCCTCATGTCTTTTTAAAATCTTTCTCCTCTCACCTTAAAAATATTCTCCCTATTCTTGAAATCCCCCACCCTGGGTGAAAGACAGCTACCATTCACCTTATCTATACCCCTCATGATTTTATAAACCTCTACAGGGTCACCCCTCAACCTGCTACACTCCAGTGAAAAAACTCCTAACCTGTCCTGCCTGTCCTTATAACTCAAACCATCCATACGCAGCAACATCCTGATAAATCTTTTCTGAACCCTCTCCAGCTTAATGATATCCTTCTTATAACGGGGCGACCAGAACTGGACACAGTAATCCAGAAGTGGCCTCACCAACATCCTATACTCAAAGGTCTGAGCAATGAAGACAAGTACTGAGGGAGGCCTTCACTGAAGGTGACACTGATTTCCTGATGAAAGGTTAGATCATAAGGATAGGAGCCAATATAGGCCATTCAACCCATTGAGACTGTTCTGCAATCCGATGGTTAATCTGATAATCCTCAGCTCCACTTTCTGGCATTTTCCCTATTACCCTTGATTTCTTTATGATTAAATACCTATCTATCTCAGCCTTGACTATACTGAATGACCGAGTCTCGACATCCATCTGTGGTAAAGAATTGGAGGGTTTGAGCTATAGGGAGAGGCTGAATAGGCTGGGGCTATTTTCTCTGAGGGGTGACCTCATACAGGTTTATAAAATCATGAGGGGCATGAATAGGGTGAATAGCCAAGGCCCAAAGTCCAAAACTAGAGGGCATAGGTTTAATGTGAGAGGGAAAGGATTTAAAAGGGACCTGAGGAGCGACTTTTTCGCACAGAGGGTGGTGCGTGTATGGAATGAGCTGCCAGAGGAAGTGGTGGAGGCTGGTACAATTATAACATTTAAAAGGCATCTGAATGTGTATATGAACAGGAAGGATTTAGAGAGATACGGGCCAAATGCTGGCAAATGGGACTAGATTAATTGAGGATTAATGGACGAATTGAACTGAAGGGTCTGTTTCCGTGCTGTATATCTCTATGACTCTATTCTATTTACCTTCCATATTACCCGTTGAACTTGGATGCTTGTGTTTTGTGGTTTATGCACAAGGACCTCAAAAACCCCTCTGCTCTGTAGCTTTCTCCATTAAAATAATATTCAGCTCCTCTAGTCTGCCTGCCAAAATACATGTTAAATCATTCTGCCCTCTCGGGTAGATGTAAAAATTAACATGAAAGAATATAAGAGTCCACTTCAGTGTCTTGTCAATCTTACAGCCAACGTCAGGTTTTTGGGTACTCTCACAGGTCTGTCTGTGGGACATTGCTCTGTGCAAATTAGGTTTCTGACATTACACAATAGCTGGACTTCAAAAGCGTTCACACATAACAAAGAACTACGGATGCTGGAAATCTGAAATTGCCGGAAAACCTCAGCAGGTCAAACCTGAAGAAGGGTCACTCGGCTCGAAACGCTAACTCAGTTCTCTCTCCACAAATGCTGCCGGACCTGCTGAGCTTTTCCGGCAATTTCTGATTTTGTTTGCCTCAAGATCATTTCTTTGGTTGTAAAGTCTTTCAGGATGTCTGGATTATGTGAGGGGGGGTGCGCGGTGCTATATAAATGCAAGTTTTCTTTCCATCGCATTAATGCATTTGCTTTAAGCAGGTCTGGAGGGATATATATAACAACCAGCACTGCAATCCATAATTGGAACACACAGAGGGGCACCTCACATGAACCCAAGTGTTAGAATCACTGTCAGGAGCCGTGTTGGATGCAATACACACTAGGAAAGGCTCAAATCTATTCTCCAGAAAACATTTGTTTAACTTATTGCTTTTAACCTCAGGACCTCTGACACTGGGCACCCATATGACGCACGTAGTGAACAGAGATGTCGCACCAGAACAGGGTAATGAAACTCCCTGTGGTTAAATAGCCTGTCAACACTGCCAAGGTAGTGCACCCATAGCATATAGGAGAATAATGGCACTAGTAACGTTACAAGACTAATGATCTGGATGTGACTGTGGTGGCTGGAGGAATTTAAATGAGATGGTTCAATTAATATGGATGCATTAAGGTTAATCTATATAACGGTGACCATGAAGGTACAGGATCATTGTGAAAATCTGTCTGGTTCACCTGCGCTCTTCTGAGTAAGAACTCTACAAGTCTTTGTTTGGACCGACAGGCTGACACCCTGGGAAATGGAATAGCAAGCTGCCTCAGCGTACAGAGAAAGGCGGCTCAATACCGCCACCCCCACCACAACCATCTCAACAGCAACTTGCAGCTGCCTGAGAGGCTCAAAACCCATCAATAAAGCAAAGGAGACACTAAGAACTGCCAATGCTGGAGTCAGAGATAACACAGTGTGGAGCTGGAGAAACACAGCAGGCCAGGCAGCATCAGGGGAGCAGGAAAGTTGACATTTCGGGTCAGGGCCCTTCTTCAGAACTCACTCACTCACAAATCCAGAATTGTTCCGGGTGACATGACTGAGGTAATGGCCCACCTCCCACAGGGAGCTGTTGTGGTGGATTTGGGAGGTCAAGGTGTGACATGGGGGTTTAGGGAGTGTGGTGAGGTGATGGTTAAGGGTGGGGGATGGTGGGAGGAGAGCTAAGCATAAGGCTGTGAGGTAGGATGTTGGTGGTGAATTTGGGAGGAGGGTGAAGTGTAGTGAAGCAGCTGTGTGTGAGGTGGGAGGTGGGTGATGGGTCTATTTGTGGAATGTGGGTGTTGGTCGTGAATTTGGGAGGGGAAGGGTGAATTTTGTAGAATCATAGACTCGCTAAAGTGTGGAAGCAGGCCATTTGGCCCATCCAAAGAGCATCCCACCCAGACCCCGGTACCCTATCCCTGTAACCCTGCATTTCCCATAGCTAACCCACCCAGCCTGCACATCCCTAGACACAATGGGCAACTTAGCATGGCCAATCCACGCTAACCTGCAATCTTTGGACTGTGGGAGGAAACTGGAGCATGTGGAGGAGATCCACGCAGACATGGGGAGAATATGCAAACTCCACACAGACAGTCACCCGAGGGTGGAATCAAATGCGGGCGCTTGGCACTGTGAGGCAGCAGTGCTAACCACTGAGCCACCGTGCTGCCCTGAGAGGGAGAAGGTGTGAATTAAGGGGACGTGGTGGTGAAGTGGCTGTGTATGAGCTGGGAGGACAACAAACAGTCGGAGGGTGGGAGGGGGGTTTTGGTGGGAGGAATGTCTCTATGTGAAGAAGGGTGCCTGGGGTTAAGCAGGTAAAACAAGTCAATGGGCAATGCAATTAGTGGAGCTAGACTGTGCACACACACACCCTTGCTATACAACAGTGACTGTACATCATAGTGAGAACGTCATTCCTTTTAGTTATCTCGTCTCCATGAACTGCAAGCGTGAAAGCTGGGAGGCCTCTACTAGAAATAAAGTAACTATTTGGCTGGCCTTGGGAAAGTGATGTTTTGGGCAGTCTGTTAAGAATGTGTTTTTTGACACACTCCACGGTTTAAGAACTCAGATTTAAATCTAACCTCAAGCAGTGGAAATCTCTCTAACAGCATCGGAGGGAGGGGGGTAAGCACAGATTCCAAATGCCTTTTGATTCCAATATCAGAATTTTCTTTCACTATCCAAGGTATGTAACAAGACAGCAACACGCTGCATTAAACATGATCAAACTGCACCTCATTCTCAAACTCCATTGACACCAAACCTCACAAAACCGGTTGGAAATGTCTTAGATTATGAGGGGACACTTCCAACTCAGGGAGCGTGGCCGAGTGAGGAAGTGTAGGAAATGCAGGCTGGAACCCTTTCAGATGGTTTTGCTAAGATTTTCCCCTGGCAGGACGCTTTCCAATTTTAGTTCTTACTCCAGGGGCTTACGAGCAAATTTCAGAAAGAAGAGGTTGGATTCAACGCCAGACATGAATTTCCGAAAAAAAAAGTGGAGGAGGAGAAACCCAACAAGGTGCTGAGCGAAAGGAAACGATGTAAATGCAATCCATTGATAATGAAAAAATTAGTAATAAATAAAAATGAACATTAAGAAAGGTCAAGCAACAGAGCTAACTAATAAAACTGTTTTCACCAATTCACTTAAAGCAGACCTAGATCACCAGAGCAGAACCAAGGCATTGAGTTTAAATAACACTGATCTTGTATTGGCCTCTGATAGTGTTACAATCATAGAATCCTTATAGTGTGAAAGCAGGCCGTTCAGCCCATTGAGTCCACACTGACCATCCTAGCAGCATCCCACGCAGACTCAGCCCCTACCCTATCCCTGTAACCCTGCATTTCCCATGGTTAATTCACTTAGCCTGCACATCCCTGGACACTATGGATAATTTAGCATGGCCAATTCACCCTAACCTGCACATCTTTGGACTGTGGGAGGAAACCGGAGCACCCAGAGAAAACCTATGCAGATACAGGGAGAACGTGCAAACTCCACACAGACCTGAGGCTGGAATCGAACCTAGGTACCTGGCACTGTGGGCTAACCACTGAGCCACTGTGCTTTTCCCTCAAAAACAAATTCAGCAGTGTTTTTTTCTATATTGCTAATCTCTTCAGATAATTATATTTGGGTCAGTCCAGAGAATGTTGGTTAGAAGATAAATATGTACAAAGAATGGAATTCCATTGGCCTCATTTATTTCAAATGTAGGTCCTAAATCAGGAAATGATTTGAGTACTTATTTCTTTTATCTGAGTCTGAACTGCATCCCTCTGCTCCATTCTGAATCAAGCAACATATTCTCTTTTTAATAATTCAACTGGTCAACTGCTTCAATATTTAGTGCACTAAGATGCCAACCTATTCCATATTCTGATAGCCAAACATATAGATATCTTTGTTTAAGCATAGCTTGTGACTTCTTCAGACTTTAGTTATAGCTTTCTTTCTGTAATAATGGATTTTCACAAAACAACTGAACACCCATCCCAATCATGCCTCATACTCTTTTAAGGATTTGCACAACATAGAGTCATCGAGATATACAGCACAGAAACAGAACCTTCGCTCCAACTCGTCCATGCTGTCCAGATGTCCTAAATTAATCTAGTCCCGTTTGCCAGCAATAGGCCCATATCCCTCTAAATCTTTCTGATTCATATACTCATCCAGAAATGTTGTAACTGTACCAGCCTCCACCACTTCCTCTGGCAGCTCATTCCATACACGCACCACCCTCTGTTTGAAAAAAATTGCCCCTTAGGTCCCTTTAAAATCTTTACCCTCTCACCTTAAATCTAAACCCTCTAGTTTTGGACACCACGCCCCAGGGAAGAGATCTTGTCTATTTACCTTACCCAGGCCCCTCGTGATTTTATAAACCTTTGTGAGGTTACCCCTCAGCTTCCGACACTCCAGGGAAAATTGCCCCAATCTATTCAGCCTCCCCTTTAGCTCAAATTCTCCAACCCTGGCAACATCCTTGTAAATCTTTTCTGAACTCTTTCAAGTTTCACAACGTCCTTCCTATAGGAAGAGGACCAGAATTGCACGCAGTATTCCAATGGTGGCCTAACCAATGTCCTGTACAGTTGCAATATGACCTCCCAAACCCTATACTCAACGCACTGAACAATAAAAGCAAGCGTACCAAACACCTTCTTCACTCTCCTATCTACCTGTGACTCCACTTTCAAGGAACTATGAATCTACACAGCAAGGTCTCTTTGTTCAGCAACACTCCCCAGGACCTTACCATTAAGAGTATAAATCCTGCCCTGATTGGCCTTTCCAAAATGCAGACCTCACGTTTATCTAAATTAAACTCCATCTGCCACTCCTTGGCCCATTGGCCCATCTGATCAATATCTGAGGTAATCTTCTTTGCTTTCTACCAACAATTTTGGTGTCACCTTCAAACTTACAACATCTCACATTTAATTATCTTTTTTTCATATAGCAGCATAATGAATCGTGAAAAGTAATTTAATATGTTTCAATCATCAAAGGTTATCCATTACATAGAGATAATTACTTTTTGTAACAAATAACAAATGCTCAAAGATTGGAGCAATTTATGGAAAAGCTCTGAATTGAAATTTGATTGATTTTAGAAAATAACCCACCTTTCAAAAATCCATAACTAAAACAGTAGTAAAGAGCAATAGATGTTAATTTATAGCAGACGTATGGTATTATAGTCTCCTTTTTCCATGGTAATCTCTATTTTAATATTTGCATGATGGGCCCAATTATTTTGCATTTAAAACAGCCACTAATGCACTACCAACATTAACTGCTAAGGAAAAACAAGAACTTAACGCTGAGGTTATTTGGGGCTCTTGTTTTTGTGTATGGATGGTGCTGTTGGTAGTGGCAGTGGGTGGGTAAGAGGTCTTTTGTTGTTATCCTCATGTAGTTCTCCTCTTCCTCTGCAGGGAAGCCATGGCCTATGCTTTGGGAGGAAGCGGGGCAGCCAGATTTGTGTTATCATCTATAAGGCACCTCCAAGATTGTTGCAAGAAGTTCCATTGCCTTACTCCCCTTTGACACCTACACTATGCCTCTGCTTGTTTTAGGACCACCCAACAACAACTGTTGGAAAGCCTACGCATGCTTGCAGTCAGTTCAAACAGGATGGCAGGCAGAAAACATTTGTCAAAATTGCCTTGACAAAACAATGGCGGCATGCTTTCAAGAATTAACAAGCAATGTCAACAATGTAACCTTCCTTTGTCAGGAGTGGCCAGGCATTTTTGAACAAGAAGAAATAAAAGAATTGGAAAGTCCCGTAGAGCCACTCTGAGCAGAGAAATACAGGTTATGATTGACCGCACTGGGTGGATTTTATTCAATACTGGGGGCGGGGGTGGGGGCGGGTGGTGTGGTGGGTCAGATGTGGGTATGCCTTTCAGCTTGGGTTTTCCTCCCTTCCTAGCCCAGTGTAGGAAATTTGTTTTTTGGTAAAGGTGGAAGCAGGTGGTGGAGTTCAGGTTGTGTACCTCCAAACCAAGCAACTTCTGTGCATGTGTGTGTGTACGTCTATCTCACTCCCTCAGGAAGGGATTCACTCGCTCAGCTTCACCCAGCCACATCCAACATGAGCGAGTGAGAGTCGCTAAAGACAGGTGAGAAAGATGCCGGGTTTGCTGTGAAAATCACCCATACTCACATAAGAAAGCACAGTAAGAAACTGAAGTGGGGTGGAGGTGAGTAAGTGGGGAGTGAGAGTAGTCAAGGGCAATGGGGTGGGGGTAGGGGGCGTAGTAGCAGGGAGAATTTTTTTTCAAGTCCCTTATGAGATGTAAGTGTCACTGGCTGGGCCAGTATCTATTGACCATCCCTAACTGCCCTTGAGTGGGGGTGAACTGCTTTCTTGAACTGCAACAGTCCATGTGTTATGGTGGACCCACAATGCCCTTAGGGAGGGAATTACAAGATCCTGACCCAGCAACAGTGAAGGAATGGTAATATATTTCTAAGTCAGGTTGGTGAGTGGTTTGGAGGGGAGCTTGCCGGGGCGGGGGGTGTTCCCATGTATCTGCTGCCCTAGATAGAAGTGTTCTCATGGGTTTAGAGTGTGCTATCTAATGAGCCTTGGTGAATTTCTACAGTGTATCTCACAGATAGTACGCATTGCTGCTACTGAGCATCGGAGGGAGTGGATGTAGAAATTGGTGTAGGAAATGACAATGAATTGGGTTACTTTGTCCTGAATGGTGTCAAACTTCTTGAGTGTTGTTGGAGCTGCACCCATCCACGTGAGTGGGGAGTATTCCATCACGCTCCAGACTTGTGCCTCATGGATGATGGAGAGGCTTGGGGAGTCAGGAGGTGAGTTACTCACAACAGGATTCCTAGCCTCTGACCTGCTCTTGTAGGAACTGTAGTTATACAACACGACCTAAGACAGCAAGACGGTGTACCCAAGAGAGAACATGGTCAAGGACAGTGGTGCGGGAGATGGGAGAAGGGGTCAGAGGGGGCGTAAAGGGGCAAAGGTTGCTGAAGGGAATGGCAAGAAACATAATGGCCAAGGGCACCGTGCTCTGGGGATAGGAGCTGTGCAGAGATAGACAGCGTGGTCAGACAGTGGGGAGCAGCGATGGCAGCGAAAGTGTGGCTAAGGGCCAATGCAGACCAGACACCCCCAATTACTGCCTGGCTGCAAAATCTGTACTGAAGTCACTCCCCTTCGTATGATGCATTCTTCCTCCAATCACAAACCACTTCCCTCCTGCATTTGCTGCTGATAGTCTAAGCAAGCTCATTAATGAGCCTATCAGCAGCTAGCCAGGGGGGCAGAAATATCCTGTAATTGGTGTAGTGCTTCCTTACGGAATCTTTCATTGCACTTCCCTGGTATTTTGAACCTGGGCTGTGTGGGCTCGATAGGCAGGGGTGGCAGGCAGGGTTCACACCTCGGGCTGTGTCTCAGAATAAGGCACATAAATTGTGTTTTGGGAGCTGGAATCACAGTGAGAAAAATGCAAAGAGCAGAGACAAAAGTATGAGAGAGATGTTTCAGGGAGGAGTGAAGAACTGACTCATTTCATTTTTTCAAAAATAATCTACTACACCCACTGTATAAGGTGCACTTGTCAACTGAGGTGTTTTGGAAGATCATTTTAAAAAGTCTTCGAGAAGGAAGGGTATCAGAAACATGGAGAAGGGCAGGCAGATCGGGTCAGAACCACAAAAAGCAGAACAGTGTACTCCACATGGGGTGTCAGTAAAAGGAATTATCCCTGAACTGAGCACCCAATCCAATGTCTCCCTGAAATGTTCCCTATCTATCATTCAGCCACACAGAATCATAGGATGATTATGCCACAAACGGAGGCCATTCAGCATCTTGTGTTCAGGCTGGCTCTCTGTGAATTGGGTACACCTTGTCCCACTCACAGAATCATAGAGGTCTACAGCATGGAAACAGGTCCTATGGCCCAAAGTGTCCATGCCACCCAGTTTTCACAATTAGTCTAGTCCCATTTGCCTGAGTCTGGATCCTATCCCTCCACACCTATCCCATTCATGTACCTGTCCAAACGTTTCTTAAATAACAAAATTGTACTCGCCTCCACCACTACCTCTGGCAGCCTGTTCCACTCACCACCCTTTGTTTGAAAAAGTTACCCTGGAACCTTTTGTATCTCTCTCCTTTCACCTTAAACCTGGGATAGAGGAGTTACGGGATAATCCTTTATTTCATAACCCCTCTCGTTTTAGACTCCCTGACCATGCAAGATATTTCCTTATCTATGCCTTTCGTGATTTTATAGACCACTACCTTTTCCTTGTAGACTTATAAATCTTTCCCTTTCAGATCTCAATCTCTTTCAAAAGCTTCCAAGTGCCTTCAGCACACTCTCTGCCAGCACATTCCAGATTGTAATCGCTCACCGTGTGAAACTGTTTCTCCTTGTGTCTTGTTGCACCGTGTCTTTTGCTGTTGTGTCTGTTTGTGTCTTTTGCACCGTGCCCTCTCATTCTTGACCCATCCTCCAATGGGAATATTTTCTCCTTGTCCACCCTTCGCAGATCCCTCATGATTTTGAACACCTTTTGAACATGTGGTTCCAGACATTCACCAACGGGTTAAATCTAACGCGCACCTGTCCAACTGAGTGTGAGCTTTGGAGGGCTATCATGACATTGGGTGCTGAATGGTCGTCATTTAGAATTGTTGGAGGCCGTCATAAACAAAGATATAGATTAGAATAAAGATTTATTGAATTTACATAAATATATATATTTAAATGCCTCATTAGCAGTCAAAGTTTCAATCTTGGCACTGACCAAATGAATATCTTTTACACAAACACTGTCAGGAATTTCACCATTCTGAGGAAATCTGTATTCCCTCTGTACAATTCTCAATCACTCCCAGATATACGTTATCCAATTTATAAACCACCTGAAGGCCAAGATTAGATTCCAATTTGTGGATAATCCTCTATCTCACAACCCCTCCATTAGAACCCAACCTATAACTTACCCCTAAGGTGTCTATTATAAAGCATTTGAGCCTCTCGGACAATAGTAAGATTCCTTTAGATACCAGAGAAGGGGGAGGATACTTGGTAAATATTGTGAAGCTCAACAACATTGCACAAACTTTGGAAAGCCCTCACCATCAACTGCTCATCAAAACATTATTTGCCTGAGCAAAGTGATATCTTTGCCACCTGCAGGTTTATGTATGATAGGTCCCATTGTCCTTCTGCACGTGGATAGCAAAAGGGACAGATGCTCCACTGCGTAAAAGCCCAGATGGAAGTGGCTCAGAATATCTCTCAGAAATTACAGGTAACAATCAGCGTCTTTAATCTCATTGGAAGTCACGTCTGAAAAATGTGCCTTGGATCTGCGTCGGAGAATGTGCAGCTCCACGCTGGAGTTCGGCTCAGTCTCATTCTCACTGGGCAATGATTGCTCTTTCTCAGCCTTGTTTGCAGATTCCTGATGTTCTTCCACTTTTCCACACTTGGGGCTGCTACAGCTTTGTGCGTCACTATCGACTGTATCCTCCACCCTGTAGATCAACATAGAGCGGCCACAGAAGTAACAAATCGCATTTACGTAGCACCTCGAACATTTTGAGGTGAGGACAAATGGTAAATGGATGATGAGTATTTGTCAGGAAGGTAGGAAGGTGGTTAGGAAGACTATTTAACGAGTTGCGTTTGGGGATTATCTTGATATATGTAGGCCCATGCAGTGCAGGATGGAACCCCTTCAGTACAACAGTGAGGCAGGCCCCATTCTATAGCTCCAGTCGGCAAAGCAAAGTAGCGAATCAGGTCACCATGACCCTAGCAGGAACCCGTAGGTAAGTGAGGTAAGTCAGGGCAGAAATTATGGTCGATTGGTGGGAGACAGATTGGGATGCAAGGAGGAGGGTGTGGGGAAATGATGCAGTAGATGTTGTAGTGCAGTGAATGAGCCATCAGTCCAGAAGAAAACAAACAGTAAAACTTGCAAATGACAGATACTGATCTGATCTAGGTCCTCACAGTATAGTGGTTAGTTATACCCATCTGTCACATGGGAGACTGGGGTTCCATTCCCTGCCAGGAAGGGTTCAAACATTTCCTTGGGCAGCACAGTGGCTCAGTGGTTAGCACTGCTACCTCACAACACCAGGGACCTGGGTTCAATTCCAGCCTTGGGCTATTGTCTTTGTGGAGTTTGCACATTCTCCCCATATCTGCATGGGTTACCTCCCACAGTCCAAAGATGTGCAGGCTAGGTGGATTGGCCATGCTAAATTGCCCATAGTGTCTAGTGATGTGTAGGCTAAGTGGATCAGCCATGGGAAATATGGGGTCAGGGTGGGATGCTCTTTGGAGGGTTGGTGCAGACTTGATGGGCCAAATGGTGTCTACCTGCAATGTAGGGATTCAATGATTTATCCTGCATGCCTCAAAATGCAGGACCAGTCTGTTCATTTCCAGTTATTACTGGGAGGGGAAGTGGCAAATAGTGGCAGGACACAATAGGTGATCAGTAAGGGGGAGTAATTAGAGACCTGAGTGCAGTGTAGGGAGAGGTAAGAAAGAGATATAACAGTAGAGGGGAAGCAGTGGGAAACATTTTGTCCTCAGTTAACAGTCACCTCCTTTAAGGATACCACGCCCCACTCCCGCCCTCCCCACCACCATCACCAATCCTCCGTTGGGCTTCATTTTCCTGAATACAATTAATGTTAGCAGCTGGCAAGAAAATTAATGAGGGCCTCAAAAAGGCGCTGATCCCCTTATTTGCATTTATAAAGGGCTAATATATGTTTCCCAGCGCAATGCCCTTTCTCCTATAATCCTATAATTATGGGGAGGCAATGGCTTAGTGATATTATCGCTGCACTCTTAATCCAGAGACCCAAATAATGTTCTGGGGACCTGGGTTCGAATCCTGCCACGGCAGATGGTGGTAATTGAATTCAATAAATATTTGGAATTAAGAGACTAATGATGACCGTGAATCCATTGCCAATTGTCGGGAAAAACCCATTGGATTCACTAATGTCCTTTAGGGAAGGAAACTGTCATCCTCACCTGGTCTGGCCTACATGTGACTCCAGATCCACAGCAATGTGGTTGACTCTGAACTGCCCTCTGGGCAATTAGGGATGGGCAATAAATGCTGGCCTGGCCAGCGATGCCCTCATCCCGTGAATGAATAAAAAAAATCAAGGTGGAAGACAGAACTAGCTCGCAATTTCTACTTACTTTACTGGAGGCTGCGGGTAACTTTTCTTTTGCAAATCTTAATAGTTTAACTCTGCACATACAATTTGTGGCCAGTCAGAAAGATGCTTGTTGGCAACTGCGTTCAGTAAATGAACTGGAACAGGCATGAAGGCAGTCAAGTAGCTAATTTAGACAAAATTTATATTCGTTTATTTCAATTTGTTTCTTCCCTCCATATACTGGTGCAGCCATTATGATTTGAATCTCATCCACACTCGTGTCCAAGTTCCCAACTGTTCAATGGAAGATGTGAAGGCATTAACTCCTTTCCTGCCTGAGCTATGCTACAAGAACCATTTCAGAGCTCTCACCAGATATACCAGCTGTTGTCGAGTCCGAGCTGCAGCCCACAGATACCAGCGCGAGACCAGAAATATTTCGGAAGCCACCGCTCGAGATGAATCATCGATGCTGTAATCTGTTACCAGGAAGAAATAAACTCTATGACATGGTTGGCTGAACAATGCTTTGGGACATGTAAGGTTATGAAAAACACTATATAACTGCAAGTTCTTTGCTTTCAATAAGAGTATCTGAAATTTATAGTCTGATAGCAACCATATGTAACATTTCCAAAGAAGGGTCCAGACCCAAAACGTCAGCTTTCCTGCTCCTCTGATGCTGCTTGGCCTGCTGTGATCATCCAGCTCTACACCTTGTTATCTCATATGTAACTGTGGTTGATTATTGCAAATATCCAACTGCAATCTACCATCCTTATCTGATCTGTGACTCCAGACCTACAGCAATGCGATTGACTCTTCACTGCCCTCTGGGCAATAAACGCTGGCCTAGCTAGCAATGCCCACATTTCATAAATGAATAAAAGAAAAAGCACAGTTTGTGGCAGCTGTGGATCCCTGGGAGCACCCCCATTCAGTGTCAGAAAGCTGTGGTTCTCACTAGGAGACTGGGAGACATCTAAAGGATTGCAAAGGAAGAAAACAGACAGCAGTGAAAGATGTTCATTAGGAATACAACAAGAACCTTGTGAGGGAAATCAAGATTAACACTCAATATTTTTCCAATCATCAAGGATAACAAAAGATAGAAGCCTGGGCCTTTAGAAACAGGCGAGGGTAACATGACAAAAGAAAGTAAGGCAATGTAGGAGAATGGCAATAAGTCATTATGCTGATTGGATAGCAATCATAATGGGCTGAATGGCTTCCTGCTGCCTGTAACAATTCTGGGAAATGGCAGACTTGTTGAATAATTACATTATGCTAACTCTGGTTGACTGCATTCCTGGAGGCATCCAATTGCTCCAGCTCCCAGTAGTAAACCTGTATTAAAAAGAAAATACCACCAAATATTGACAAAACCCAGGTCCTGATGGTTTTAGCCCCAGTCTTTTAAAGGATGTGGCTGAGGATTTTGCAGGTTCTTTGGCCATCACTTTTTTTAAATTCTTGAGTCACGAATTGGAAAATTATAAAAATGTCTTCATTATTCAAGGAAGGTGTGTGTGTGAGAGAGAGAGAGAGAGAGAAAGACAGGAAAGGTCAGATTAACTTCCATTTGGAGAAGTTGTTTAAATTTATAATGAATGAGAACGACTTGGAGAAATCTGAGCTGATTAGAAAGAGCTAACATGGATTGGTAAAAGGTAGCCAAGAGTAATGAACCCTAATTGAGGAACTTACCCAGCTATGGGAATGCCTATGGATGTAATTTATAATAACTCTCAACAGGCATTGGGTACGTTTTCACCCAAGAGACTGTTAGCTAAAAGTAAAACTGTTGGACCTGAACTCAAATTTCTGATCTGTTTAGGATCTTCTTTAGACTATAAGAGACAGAGTAGAGATAATGGGCAGAGAGGGTTATAGTGCTGACTGTCTCTGTTCTGTGGTTACATCTGTGCTCAGTGTCCATTTGAGTGTTGACCAGCAGAGACCTTTAGAGACGAGTGGGTACCACAGGGGCTAGGGCGCAATGTCACCCTGGATAATGTTATTTTGGTTTAATTTTGCTCAGTCTCTGTGCTAGATCTATGAGTTTCCATTAACCATTTGATTTGGTTTCTGTTGCAGTACACCTCCAGGGCAAAATTAACCCCTGTGAAGTTTATTTTCAGAAAAGAGTAGATTTAATGGGCACATCGTCAAATTGGAAGGATTTGATTGCAGGTGCTCTGCAAGAAGCTCAACTCTTTGTTACATTTATCAGTAACTGGGAACACAATGGACAGACATATGCAGTGTGACACAACAATAGAGTAAAACAAGTAGTCTCTACCTTTTCTCACAGCCTTATTTATGAGGATTGGGCCACGGACTTCCATTGGATTGGTCCATGTTTATGGCAATGTACAGGAGTGTCTTGTCATTGCCTACTGCAGGGTGGCTGACCAAGAGACTCTCACACTCTTACTGCCTGCCTTCAGGAGTATTGCAAGGATTGACAGGCTGACATTCAACTTGATTGGCAGTGTTATGACACATCTTCCATGGCTAGCACATCCTTGACCTCAGAGCCAGACCATTCAGCAGAGACTTGAAGAAATACATCTGCATGCAAAGGGTAGTCAGAGTGAGGAATTCTCTCCCACAGAGAGCTGCCCATGCTAATTCAATAGTCATTTCCAAACAACAACTGGTAGCTTTTTGTAATTTGGAAATAATAAAGGATATGGAGTCAAGACAGGTGATTGAGTTAAGATCCAGATCAGCTCCTACCTTGTTCTACAAAGGAATTGTGTCGAGATTTGGGATTTTGAATTCTGGTTCAGCAATCTGGTAGATCCTGACAGTGTGTCACCAGGACCTTCACTGATGCAGTACAACTTTTAACTGGAAAGGCTTTCATTGGCCCAGGGTTGGGTTCGGCTGACTGACGATGGTGCCAATGGCAAGTCCCAGCCACGAAGGGCTTTCGGAAATGTTTGGCATTGGAGGCCTACCACTCGCTGTGGAGGCAGCTGCCTACTGAGAGGAAGAGGAGCAGGTCAAAGCTGCCTCCAGATTTTCAGATAACTCCCTGCAGATCCTCACTCAGGCAGCGGCCGTAGGTTTCCTCCCAGCATCCACCTGACCTCCACCCAGGGGATCGAAAGGAGGTGGCAGACGGCGAGAGCAGTCAGACTGAAATGGGCAAATTGTGGGTCCAGTCCTCCCAGTGTTTCAGTGATTCCACAACGTGTGGGGATGGCTGGCACTCACGTAACAGGACTTTAACTCTATCCACAGCAGTATACACTTGGGCTCAGCAGACTACGACCATAGTGCCCCTAGTGTATGTGTAGCTGCATGACTGAGTGTCCCTACCTCTGAGCCAGGAGGCTGGGTTCAAGTCCATCCTGCTTCAGGGGTATGTAATAACATCTGTGAACAGGTTGATGTAGAGGAAAAATATAAGATCAATCTAATTTGAACAAGACATCTAGTGCATGTCGGACACGTGTACTCCCATTGCAGAGTGGGTACTTGTAGCTCTCAACTTGTGAAGACTCGTGGTTCGTTCCCAGTAAGTTTGAAAGAATTATACAATACAGTAAAAGTGCTGGGTTATCGTAGTGTGCATTTTTATATTTCTCCACGTAGCTGCTATACCATTACATTGGTGCCATGAGGCTTCCAACTCAACTTGTGTCACTGATGCATCTCAGGATCCAAAGACAGTCCCAAGATGGGCATATCACAGCAGGAAGTGTAACTGTTAGATTTACCCTGCTCTGCGAGTCCAACAGAGTTTGCCTGGTACTTACCCTGGTTTTACATGGATTTACTTAGAGCCTTCCATAGCAATTGTGAAGCCTGCTCGGGTATGTGACTCCACACCAAATACCGCTGCAGCGTCAGAGCACTTCGGAACGTTTCAGCAATGTTTCAAACCACACCCCACCCCTAAACGCCCCAAAACTCAGCACTGTTAGCCCTTCCACACCGCAGACTGTGCTCACCCACCCCTGAACCCTTTCTCCCAACTCACTTTCTCCAATATGCCTGGCTCCCATCCAACCAATGTTGAAACAAAGTTCTTGAGTAGATTTGTAGCTTGGGTTGTGGATGCTATGGTTGGTTGGCTCACTGAGCTGGTCTGTTAGTTTGCAGACGTTTCATTACCCTGCTGGGCAACATCATCAGTGTATTTTTTGTATATTATGTTGGTTCTGTCCATAGTGGGTAAGAGGTCTTTGATTCGAGTTCGTAGTTGGCGTAGGGTTGACGTGGGTTTGTATGCTACTCTGATGCCCAATAGTCATAGGAGTCTTGTTGAAATTGCACTGATGATGTTGCCCAGCAGGGTAATGTAACATCTGCAGAACAACGAACCAGCTCGGCGAGTGAACCAACACAGCTATCCTGAAACAATTAGCTCAGTCCATGAGCGCACAGTGTGTCCAGGAGGTGGGAGACTAACATTTTCATGGCATAAATGGAGTGAGTGCTCATAGGATGAGAGTCGTGCTCTCAGGGTGAGAGTTGTAGTTGGACGCAGTCAGTTTTTTGATGGGGTGGGAGGTGGGTGAGAGTGAACATTGTCAGACAGTTGGTAGTTAGCACTATCAGGGGATGAAGCATGATCAGATTTTGACAGCTCCATTTAAAACAATGCAAGTCAATGAACTGATGACAGATCTTAAGGGACATGTCTTCAGTTTGTGACAAAAAAAAAGGTGTGGCTACGCTGCAATTACATCCAACAATTAACTTTGCAGCTCTGTTCAGTCTCACATTGCTGCCGGAGCAGAAGATGCAGAGGCTCCAGCATAAACTGGTGAGTGGCTAGGTGCACTCTCTACTATACTCACTGGAAGATCCAGCCCATTGTTGCTTGACACACAACTGCTGTGTAACAGTGAAATGTGGCACATAGGATTTAATAGAGTCACAGAGTCATACCACATGGAAACAGTCTCTTCTGTCCAACTCATCCATGCTGACCAGATAACCTCAATTAGTCTAGTTCCATTTGCCAGCATTTGGCCCATATCCCTCCAAACCCTTCCTATTCATGTCCCCATCCAGATGCCTTTTAAACATTGTAACTGAACCAGCCTCCACCACTTCCTCTGGCTGTTCATTCCATACACGCACCACCCTCTGCATGAAAAAGTTGCCCCTTAGGTCCCTTCGAAATCTTTCCCCTCCCACGTTAAATCTATACCCTTTAGTTCTGGACTCCCCTACCCTGGGGAAAATACCATGGGTCTTCACCCTATCCATGCCCATCATGATTTTATAAACCTCTATAAGATCATCCCTTAGCCTCTGATGCTCCAGGGAAAATAGTCCCAGCCTATTCAGCTTCGTCCCATAGCTCAAGCCCTCCAACTCTGGCAACATCCTTGTAAATCTTTCCTGAACCGTTTCAAGTTTAACAACATTTTTCCTATAGCAGGGAGACAAAAATTGCATGCAGTATTCCAAAAGTGGCCTAACCAATGTCCTGCACAGCCACAAAATGACCTCCCAACTCCTATTCTCAATGCACTGACCAATAAAGGCAAGTGTACCAAACGCCTTCTTCACTATCCTGTCTACCTGTGACTCCACTTTCAAGGAACTATGAACCTGTGTTCCATTGTTTAAATGATTTTAATTGTTCCATTCATGGGATGTGGGTATCTCTAGCTGGGCCAGCACTTATTGCCTATCCCTAACGGCCTTTGAAAGATGGTGCTGGGGTCCCTTCTTCAATCGCATGGAGTTAGGTACACACAAAAAGCTATTAGGGAGGGAGTTCCAGGATTTTGACTCAGTAACGCTGAAAAAAAAGGGATAAATTTTCAGATCAGGATTGTAAGGGAATTGGAGGGAAATTTGAAGGCAGTGATGTTCCCATGTATCTGCTATCTTTGTCCTTGTAGATGATAGGGTCACTAGTTTGGAAGGTGCAGTCGGAGGAACCTTGGTGAATTTTTGTGATTCATCTTGTACGTGGTACACACTTCTGCTACTGATGGAGGGAGCCAATGTTGAAGATGGTGGATGTGGTGCTAAGCAAGCGGGCTGCTTTGACCACGATGGTGTCAAGACTTTTGAGTGTTATTGGAGCTGCACTCGTCCAGGCAAGTGGGGAGTATTCCATGGCACTCCTGACTTGTGTCTTGCAGATCGTGGCCAGGCTTTGGGGAGTCAGAAGGTGAGTTAGTCACTGCAGGGTTCCCAGCTTTGTTCGCATATCAGTTAGGTCCTAGCTTTTGATATAACAATAGAGAAATAGCAACCAAATCTCAGCACTGTTCATTGTATTTATGACTAAGAAGGTGTCAGAAGACTGTGCAGCATCCAGCATAGATGCAAAATGCCATCCTAGAATTGTTATACCATAGCAATTAACTTTTCTAGAAGACACATTTTGCCATGATCTCCCATTGGCCCTCATGACAAATAATTCCACCTGATGGATAAATAGTACAAGAAGTAGTTCTGTTCTTGACATTTCTCCTGGAGGTGTCATCATACCAACTGTACCACAACCTTTCCTGGAGTTGCACTGACTTCTGCTGGGAGCTCTTGTTCGACATGCCGTGTTAGGTGGTTTAGTTGGAATCTTGCAAGTATCCTCCCAACAATTCAAGCAGGGAGATTTCTTGATAGTTGCCCAAAGCTTGATAATTTCTCTTCCTTTGGTGTAGGTGAACCACTGATGCAAGCTTGAATCCATGAGGGATGGGATATAATATTGTTTGGGACTGTTTCTACATTATCTGCAATAGTGCAGTGAGTATTGTGCTCCCCGTCTTGTCTATTTTACCTGGTGTTACACTTGACCCTGGTGCCTTGCTGTTCCACAGGAGACTGATTACTTTCATGATCTCACCTTTGCTGGGAGTGGAAGCAAGTCACAAATTGACTTCAATTTGGGGCAAGTGGGCAATTATCTTGTCATTAATTGTTGACAGCAGATTCAGAACATTGTTAGAAGGTTCTTCTCATCACTCTGGGATTATGGTCTTGTCTGTAATCAGTGTGGTTCTGAGGAGAGAATTTTCCAAAGTCTGCACACCATGGATTGTTTTCAGAACATCATGGAAGCAGCTGGTATGGTTTCTGTTGCATTATGAATGTTCTTCCTCTGCCTTTTTACTTAACCAGTGATCTGACAGCTCTCTAAGCATCGAATAGTTGATCTTAGAGCAGCTACATTTTAAAAAAAAAACAGATGACCAGCTCTAAGGAGACAGTGTGCCTACTCAGAGTCTGAATCTCCTCATTGTTTTCATCAAACCAACCCTGGAGTTTATAGGAGGTGGACTCCATATGTTCTACAGCAGGAGAGTGGACCAGGTCTCTGTAAGTCGTCTAGTCACCTTCCATATTTTGCTGTGTGTATTGAGTTCAACTCTTCACTTCCCCAAATTACTACAGCTCTGTGAACTTTCTTCAAAAACTCTTTAATTACAGCTTTTTCCATATGCGCATCCTCTCAAGATCCTGTATAGATTTCTGTTGCTTTCCAGTTCTTTCTACATTACCATTATACTGGCTGTTAATATTAGTCCCGTTGGTCTACATTCCACACTGTTTAAGACCATCTAACTGGTAATCCACATCTTTTGGGACATTTTTAAAAATTCTCTCATGGGATGAGGACATCGCTGGCTACACCAACATTTATTGCCCATCCCGAATTACGCAGAGGGCAGTTAAGAGTCAACCACATTGCTGTGGGTCTGGAGTCACACGTAGGTCAGACCAGGTAAGGATGGAAGATTTCCTTTCCCTGCAGGACATTAGTGAACCAGATGGGTTTTCTTGACAACCAATAATGGATTCATGGTCATCATTCGCTTCTTACTTCCAGATTTTTAAAAATTTAATTCAAATTCTACCATCGTTGGATTTGAACCTGGGTCCCCAGAACAAGAGCTGAGTTTCTGGATTAATAGTCCAGCAATAAGACCACTAGACCATCACCTCCCCTTTTGCCTTGGTGTTTATTTTGATCTTGAGGTGTTTAGCCTTTCATTGACATTTTCCTCCTGGGCATATCTCTTGGGTCAATTATTGACATTGTTAGAGTTACACACATTTTTTTGGGAATGAGAAACTGGATAAATGGAAATCTTGGACCATGCCTGGAGTGCGGAAAGCTTACCGTACGACTTCTTGGAACTCAAAAGTAGAATTGTGTTGTGCTTTACTCAATACAGCATACTTTTCCTAAACCAACACCTTATCAACTAGCAGTCTTGATAAACCAGCAAAAATTATATACTTCAATACTGTGATCTATCGCGAAGTCTGAGTATTTGTGCTGTAAATAAAGTGTAACAGTGATGTTTAGACCCCCTGCATTATGTTTCTATTACATTGATCTTAGGATGTTTTTACGTAGGTGTTTTGAGGGATGTTTATGCCTCGAATTTCACTTGGTCAGGGTTTACTCCAGTTATGTGTAACTCTTGATTAACCAGAATATTGGACCAACCGGCACATTCCTCGTCCCATTGGTACCAGTTAATAAAACGTTTGCTGTATTTACAAAAGGTCAAATGACCTGTGGAATATGAAGCTGTTTATATAGAGATGGGATAGTTTATTTTTGCTAGACAAACCGGTGAAAGTAGCATTGGGCTGCAGGTTGTCTAGCAACACTTTTGGACTGTTACTTCCTGTTTTGCCACAGACTGGGGAGTGCTACAGTTTGAAAGAGACCTCAAAGAAGCCTACAGTAAAGATGGGTCTCTCTCTCTTTTCTGGAAACTCTGAAAGATTCTGAAAGCTGAACTGCCAACTAAATGAAAGACCTGGGTCTAACTGACCGGACACCCAAACTGAGATTCTGCCATCAGCCAGCAGCTAACAGCAAGGTGATATCATTAACAGAAACTGAAAGAACTGTGGGAAAGTTACCCCATTCCAGATTTGTAGTTTGGACTTGACAGACATAATTTTCTTTTTTGCCTTCATCTCTACCCATATTTGCAGATTTGTACATCCCCATCATCCCACCTGTGCATGAATGTATAGATGTGTTTTGGGTTTAAAGATGATATAGTCTAGGTTTGCACAGTAGTAGTTAATAGCCAGTTCTTTACTTGTTGAAGACTATGTTTGTTCATAATAAGAAGTTTTGTATTTATTAATGAAACCCAGTGGGAATCTCTTTTCTGTCTTAGATAATAGTAAATGCAAAGTAATCTAACCATCTTGGTGATTCAATTCGACATTGACACTTTGGGACATTTTGTGCAATAGTGGAGCTTGAACCCAGCACAGCTCTCCCCATGTTGAGCTTTAAGACAATGAGTCTATGGTTAGTCCAACAACCTACACATGGCTTTGATCAGCCTGCCCTTCTTTCTCCAAGTAACCAGAGCATTGAAGAAGAGTGCATCCAGAATGTCTTGTTTCAGTTTGGCAGATGGAATACATAGTTAATGATGCGGAGATTAAACTCTGCACACATCTTCACCAGAGGAAGCCTTTTATTGCTGCCAACTCTGTTCCTCTCTGTAGCTCACTCACAGATTGGATTGTCTGTGCCAACTGGTGTTCAAAGCACCAAGGATGATAAGTAAGTCATCAAAGATACAAGCCATTCTTATAATTTATCTTTGCTTTTCTTCAGGGTTTGTTGTTGTTGGTGCATAAATGACGACCATAGTGGTTTGATTTTTCCCCAAGAGGGAATGTCAGAACATTATAAGTCAATCAGTCGTGTCTTTTAGAAAGTTAGTAGGTTTGGAGACCAGGTGGGGCTCCTTACCATAGAGGGCTGTGGGGGCAGAGTCCTTGTGGATATTTAATGCTGAGATAGATAGAACCTTGATCAGTTGGGGAAATCAAAGATTACGGGGAAAGGGTAGGAAAGTGGATGTGAGGAATGATGAAGTGCCTAATGATTGGTGGGACCAAATGGCCTACTCTTGTTCCTATTTCTTATGGTCTTATGGACTGGATAGTAATCCCTACTGCTGTTTCACAACACCCTTCGCTGCTGAGACCACTCCAGTTGAAGGTGTACCCAACAGAAGCTTCTGTAAGTTACTCTTCAGCTAGCTGAGTCTTGCTTATCATGATTACAGAGCTCAGAAAACGCGGATGGAAGAGAGTAAGTGAATGCCTTCAGGAGTAAAATGGCACCAAAGAAAATCAAAGGAAAGAGTAATAGAGGACTGTTGATGCCATCCTTTGAAATTGGCATTCAACCCAGACTCCATCTGACATTTCAGGGTTGATTTAAAAGATCCCGTGGCACTATTTTGAGGTGGAGGCAGGAGTTAATTTAACAAATGTTATTTTTAAAAAATTGTTACATTGCTGTTGGGCTGCGTGTCAATTTCCTGCCACATGGCCACACTTAAAAACAAAATCGCACTTCATTGACTATTAAGTACTTTGGGACATCCTGAAATAGTGAAAGGTCCTATGTAAATGCAGGTAATTCTCTCAGCTCTGCAAATGCTGTTACCTGCTGGATGCATGGGATTGGACACATTGGTGTAACAGGACAACACTAAGAAAATCCCACTTCTCCCCTGTATTTTAGGCACAGACAAATTAATCCTTATGAACTCCATACCTGCGCTTGCCAGAGTACATCGCAATTCTTCATCACCCATCGTAGTGTCTGGGCAATCAAGAAGATGAAGAGAATGGCCATCAACTGAAAAGTCATCATAATGTACGCCACATATAGAATCTTGACCATGAAGGGAGTGTACTTCTCATAGTTCAGCGGGATGTCGAGGAGTCCAAAAAACAGCATGAACATCAGAAAAAGCAGGTTCTTATAGTCATTAAAACGAATCCACTCAGAAGGGTCAAGCTCTTGGAATGACATATGAAGGGCTGGAATGAAAAGTAATCATTGTGAGCATTAAACTCTGAACCTCCGTGTATGACTTGGATGGGGCGTGCAGGATTGCCAACGCACACTCGTCAAAAAGAGAAACTGAATTAAGGGGAGTTTCGCCTTTTGGGTAGAGGGTTCGAGAAAGTGAGGAGCCTGGCTAAATTTCAATAATTGTAAACGACGTAAAACTTAGAAGTGTTTTTATTTCCTTCATTCATTCATGGGATGAGGAGCATTTATTGCCCATCCCTAATTGCCCAGAGGGCAGTTAAGAGTCAAACACATTGCTGTGTGTCTGGAGTCACATGTAGGCCAGACCAGGTAAGGAAGGTAGTTTCCTTCCCTAAAGGACATTAGCAAACCAGATGGGTTTTTCCCAACAATCGGCAATGGATTCATAGTTATCTTTAGACTGTTAATTCCAGATATTTATTGAATTCAAATTCCACCATCTGCCGTGGCAGGATTCGAGCCCAGGTCCCCAGAACATTATCTAGGTCTCTGCATTAACAGTCTGGCAACAACATCACGAGGCCATTGCCTCCCCATAGTTGTGAACTGTGAGGAGGATAGTGAGGGAGTTCAAGAGGACAGAAACAGGATGGTGATGTGGGTGGACACATAGCAGTTTAAATTTAACAGAGGGAATTATGAAGTGGTACATTTTGGTCAGAACATCAATGACATAAAGTAAGGGGAACATTTAAAAGGGGAGCAGGAATAAGAGATCTGGGGGTGCTGGTGGTTGTGTTCAGAAACGATTGAAGATGGCAGAATATATGGAGAAATCAGTTAAAAGGGCATGTAGAATCCTGGACTGCATAAATAGAAACAAAGTACAAAAGCAAGGAAATTATGACAGATCTTTAGAGAACAATGGTATGGTCTCAAGAGGAATATTGTGTGCAATTCTCGGTATCAAAAAGGATGTGATATCTTTAAAGAGGCTGCAGAAAAGTCTGCCAGTGGTGAGAGACTTCAGTTAAATGGATAGATTGGAGAACCTAGGACTGCTCATCTTAGAGGTGCGAGGTTTGGAGGAAATTTGATAGCAGTCTGCCGAGGCATGAGAGGTCTGGACACAGTTGATGGAAATGATGGGAGAGGCAAAGCCAGAGGGCACCACATTAAAGATGATGAGCAAAAGAGCAACAAGTGCGATGGGGAATAAATGTTTTCACACAGCAAGTGGTTAGGATTCGCCTGAGAATGTGGTGCAGACAGATTCCACTGTGGTTTTCAGAAGGGAATTTGATGACCACCTGAAGGGAAAAGAAATTGCTGGCCTACAGGAGAATGAGACTAGCTAAATTGCTCTTGCGAAGGGCCAGCACAAATGCCTTCTTTGTTGTAATTAGTCAATAAGTATTTTCCATAAAGGAGTTTTCTTGGAGTTGGCAAGAGAAGTGAGCAGTATAACTTGTTGGTCTATTGGAACACCGATGCCCAAACATCTAGATGTGGGAATTGACAGATCAATTCAAATAACTCCAAATTGCAGAGTTTGGTAAACCACAAGCTGCATTGCCAAAAATCTGCAGGAGAGCAGAGACTAAGCAGATGTGACAAAGAAGGTGACAGATAGAGTTCAAATGAGGCAATTCTACATGAAAGAAAAAGCACCATTTAAAATGGCCAGCTACACAGGCAAAAAATTAAAGAGTTTGGACAAATGTCTTCTCAGTGACTGTGGTCAATTCTCTCCCTTCAAGGTATTTTTGAAGCAGAATCTATAAACCCTATTACAATGAAATGTGCAGTTGTTTGAAAGAGAGGAGTATCAGAAATTATGCTGATTAAGTAGGAGTTAGTGAGTATTGGCCTGGTTATGTGGGTGAAAGTGGGTGGAATCACAGACAGGGAGCCTGGAATTTTGGATTTTCTTTCAGGTGGTGGAGTTTTAACACCATAACATGCCTTTATTTGACATGGGTCTCACAGAAAATGTTAGCTGGTATTGCAAAGTTGGGCAGAGTACTTGTGCATTGAGAGGCAGAAAGTCAGAATTTGGCATTAGTAAAACGCGAGGGGGGGAAAGCATTGTGTGGTCCCTTTCAAAGATCTTATGCTTTTTCTATGCTTAGAGATTTAAAATAAATATCTGTGAGCAGCAGCTTGAAAGTTTGCAAGTACACAGATAGCACCTGAATTGAAACATTTGTATTGAAAGGCCATACAGTTAGCAGGACAAGCAGCAGTTTTTTTTTTACCAAGACAACTTTTGAATTTAGCCAATCAATTTGAGCCAGGTACTTAGATACCAAAAACCAATAAATTTAAATCTGATGGTTTTGACAACATAGGACCAATCCTATTGTAAATAACATTGATATGTAATCAAGAGTATAAAGGAGGGGGGCAGTTGGACAAAGCCCCAGAGCTAACTGCCCCTGGCTCCCAAAGAGAAACGCTGGCTCTCACAGACTCCTCTATGTCTTAGCGAAAGCACCATCTAAATAACAACGGTACCTACAGCACAACTAGTTAATATTCCTGACTGGAGAATTGATGGAGAAGGCACAGAAAATCCCAGAAGACATGTAACCTGGCTGTAAATTTGAAAGACTAAATTCTATTCCTTTTTTGTACGTGTGACTTGTGTTTATTGGCACAGCAAACTATTAAATTTTGTTTTATTCAGGAATAGTTAGTAGTTAGAATGGATTTATTCATTCTGTTAATAATTTAGCTAGCTTGTTTACTGTTAGAGTTAGATAAATAAATTGTTATTGTTGATTGTAAAGCGAGTGACAGGGATTTATTTTATTTAACCACTAGAAGTTGCTGAAAGGCAGGTTACACCACTTTTCACACTCATTTTACAGATTATAGGGCAAGGTGCTCACCTTTGGGTGTTTTGGTGTTAGTTTTCAGGTCTGGGGGGTGCAACCTCCGCTTTATAACATTTGATTGGCATTCTGTCAGGCAGGCAGATCTCCAGAAAAGGCTGCAGAACCAAGACATATGTATACCCGAGAATGGGGAAAGAGTTTGATTCCAGAAGGTTGGAAAGGTGTGATCTCCAATCCCATGGGTGAGAGATGGTCTGATCTTGGATCCCAGGGGTTTTGTCAGAGTCGCAAATGATGCTGAACTTTGTGCAATCATTAGGCAATTTGGGGGTCAAGTTTTAGATATGTAAATTTTCCCTTTGTGAGTGCGAAAAACATTTTAAAAAATGCTTGTGCCTTAAAATCTAGACCAAGGCCTCTTTTGGGGAATGATACTGAAGCAGATTTGATGGGGCCAGTTTCCAAATGATATTCTGTGATTGGATTATTTCATCTAGATAAATCTCTTCATTCAATTTGGGCAAAAGAAAATGCCCCCTTTCCTAATTTAACAACATTTTATTGCATTTGGGGTCGATACATCACTTTGGGAAAGACCTTCAAAGTCGACATCTAATAGTCGCAACAAAATGAGATTCATTTAAAATTACCTGTTGTAAATCCAATGAGCACCATCACCATCAGTATCACAAATGTCAAAAATTTCTCCAAAATAATCTAAGAAGCAAATTTAAAAAGATGTTAAATTAATAACACTTCTCCTAAAGGAGGTGGTATATTGTATATGTGTCTGCATTGTTAAAAAGGAGCGGTTGCCTAGCGACATGACATATTGGAAATTTAGGACCAAGCTGCCCGTGAATTTCGTATTAACAATATCAAAGATTTGGGGTGATATTTCCATGATAACTGCAGATGAAGGAATGTTATGTGAAAACATCAACCATTACTATCACCAACTGCCACTAGTTGACTGCAACATTTTTAAAATTTTATCAAAAAGTTTTATAAAAATCATCAAAATAAAATATATCCACATTTGCTATGCAGGATATAACTCGAGGTCATCAATTTTCCACATTCATCTGCATTTGGCTGACTGCCACCATTTTCAATTCACAATGAAACACCAGACTAGGAATAGTCCCTCCTGCCCCAACAGCACTGCCAAATGATTCCAATCAGACGTCACATGACACCAGGTTATCGTCCAACAGGTTTATTTGAAATCACAAGCTTTCGGAACGCTGCTCCTTCACCTGACGATGGAGCAGTGCTACGAAAGCTTGTGATTTCAAATAAACCTGTTGGACTATAACCTGATGTCATGTGATTTCTGGCTTTGTCCACCTCAGTCCAGCGCCGGCAAAATGATTCTAGCTAAGTGGATCTCTATCTCAACTCGAATTTCCCAGTTTTGTTCCATATCCTTGTCACCCTTCCCTGACAAAAATCAAGCGATTTCAATCTTGAAAGGTTCAATTCAGCCCTGGGCTTTTTGGCAGAGAGTTCCAGATTTTTACTACACTTTGAAACGCAATGTCTTTCCAACTCCACTTTTGAATGGCTTGGCTCTAACATTAATATTACGGGCTGGAAATCTACAGGTAGCCTCTGGTCAGCTGGCAGATGAAACATCCCTCATCCCCTGGCTTAGTTGCACACCACTCATGCCCCATTGCTGGAGGGGAGGCAGTGATGTAGTAGTAATGGGCTAGTACTCAAGATACACAGTATAATACCCGTTTCAGGAATTCAAATCCCACTATGACAAATGGCAAAATCTGAATTCCGTTAATAAAGCTGGAATTGAAAGCCAAATGGTGCGACAGGCTTGAGGGGGTGAATGAAGGAACTCAGCAGGACTCACAGGACCCGAAAACAATAACTCAGTTTCTCTCTCCACAGATGCTGCCAGATCGGCTGAGTTTCCACAGCAATTTCTGTTTTCACTTCAGGTTTCCAGCGTCCAAAGTTCTTTTTGTTTTTGAGGGATGAACAGTCCGCTTCAGCTCCTCATGGATATGTTCAAACTATATATCTAGGGGATGGAGGTGGCGAAGAGGGCAGTTCTTCAGCTTGAGTGGGAAAACAGACGGCAGCTCGAGTGGGACCAGGTTCACTTCAGATCAGCCGCATTTAAATGTTGTCTTTTAAATATAGATGAGTAACCACTAAACCCTCCCACATGGAAGAGGCAGGGTTGTTCGTAGACCTCATATTGCAAAATCTCGCAGTTTATGAGCTAACTGAAAGAAAAAGGGGCGGCATGGTGGCTCAGTGGTTAGCACTGCTGCCTCACAGTGCCAGGGACCCGGGCTCAATTCTAGCCCTGGGCGACTGTCTGTGTGGAGTTTACACATTGTCCCCATGTCTCCTTCTACAGTCCAAACATGTGCAGGTTAGGTGGGATTGGCCATGGTAAATTACCCATAACGTTCGGGGATGTGCAGGGTAGGTGCATTAGCCATGGGAAATGCAGGGTTATGGGGATAGGGTAGGGTGATTGTGGGTGTGATTCTCTTTGGAGGGTCGGTGTGGACTTGTTGGGCCGAATGGCCTGTTTCCACACTGTAGGGATTCTATTCAATATCTCAACCGAAGCCACGTGCAATGTGGCCGATCAGCTATCAATAACTGCAGCTCTCCAAAACCCGCAGCTCAGCTTGAATTACCTGTACATCCTTGAAGGTGGAGTCATAGAGACGTACAGCACAGAAACAGACCCTTCGCTCCAACTCATCCATGCCGACCAGATATCCTAAATTAATCTGATCCCATTTGCCAGAAGCTGGCCTTCTATCCCTCTAAACCCTTCCTATTCCTATACCCATCCAGATGCCTTTTAAATGTTGTAATTGTACCAGCCTCCACCACTCCCTCTGGCAGCTCATTCCATACACGCACCACCCTCTGGATGAAAACGTCATTCCATACGCGCACTAACATGTGCATGAAAAAGTTAGGTAGACAGGGCAGTGAAGAAGGCATTTGGTGTGCTTGCCTTTATTGGTCAGTGCATTGCGTGTAGGAGCTGGAAGGTCATGTTGCAGCTGTACAGGACATTGGTTAGGCCATATTTGAAATACTATGTTCAATTCTGGTCTCCCTGCCATAGGAAAGATATTGTGAAACTTGAAAGGGTTCAGAAAAGATTTACAAAGATGTTACCAAGACTGTAGGATTTCAGTTATAGGGAGAGGCTGAATAGGCTGGGGCTATTTTCCCTGGACCATCGGAGTCTGAGGGGTAACCTTATAGAGGTCTATAAAATCATGAGGGGCATGGATAGAGTGAAAAGCCAAGGTCTTTTCCCCAGGGTGAGGGAGCCCAAAACTAGAGGGCATAGGTTTAAAGCAGGAGAGGAAAGATTTCAAAGGGATTTAAGGGGCAATTTTTCATGCAGAGGGTGGTGCATATATATGGAATGAGCTGCCAGACGAAACGGTGGAGGTTGGTACAATTACAGCATTTAAAAGGCATCTGGATGGGTATATGAATAGGAAGGATTTAGAGGGACAGGGGCCAAATGCTGGCAAATGGGACTAGATTTATTTAGGATATCTGGTCAGCATGGATGAACTGGGTTGAAGGGTCAGTTTCTGTGCTGTACAACTCTATGACTCTATATTAGATATTTGGTTGTTCAAAAGGCACTTGATAAGGTATCCAACATAAGGCTACTTAATAAGGGGGGTGGTATATATGCATAGATAGTGGATTGGCTAATTAATGACAGAGTTCGGATAAAGGGGGCATTATCATGACGGCAACCTGTAAGTAGTGGAATGCCACAGGGATCAGGGATGGGGTCACTGCTATTTGCTATCTATATATTTGGATGAGGAAACTGAACGCTCTATAGTCAAGTTAGCAAATGACACAAAAACAGGTGGGAAGGCAAGTAGTGAAAATGTCACAAGAATCTACAAAGTCACAGAATCCCTACAGTGCAGATAGAGGCCATTTGGTCCATCAAGTCTACATCAACCCTCCGAAGAGCAAATCCAAAAAGCCTGCATCAAAGTTCAACAGGTAATGTAGCAGGCAAATGTACTGTTGGCCTTTACCACAAAAGGAATGGAGTGAAAAAAATAGGGAAGTCCTGCTAAAGCTATACAAGACACTGGTCAGACCACACACAGAATACAGTGAGCAGTTTTGGGCCTCTTATCTAAGGATAATTACACTGGTATTGGAGGCAGTCCAGAGAAGGCTCACTAGGCTGATACCAGATGTGGAGGGACTGTCTCATGAAGAGAGATTTTTCTAGGTTGAGCATGTACTCATTGAAGTTTAGAAGAATGAGAGGCAACCTTATAAGATTCTTAGGAGGCTTGACAATGTTGATGCTGAGACGTTGCACCTCCTTATGGGAGCATCTAGGGCCACAGGGTATTATCTCAGATTAAGCAGTTGTCCAGTTAGGACAAAGATGAGGAGGAATTTCTTCTCTCAGATGGTAGTGAGTCTATGGAACTCTCTACCACAGAGGGCTATGGAATCTTGGTCATTAAGTATATTTAAGGCTGAAATAGACAGATTTTCAATTGATTAGGGAATCAAGGGTTATGGAATAAAGGCAAGAAAGTAAAACTGAGCATTATCAGGTTAGCTATGATCTCATAGACAGGCAGACAGACTCAGTGGGCAGAAAGGCCTACCTTTGCCTCTCGTCTTATAGTCTAAGAGGACTACAGTACATTCCTATACCAATCTACAGCGTTATGGCATAGGTGGCCATACAAATAGCTGTCTCGTGCTCCTGTTCTCAACTTCAGCGGTGTTAGGAAGCATGGACCTCAGCCACGGGTCAGAGGTCAGAGGTGGTGGAAAGAAGAGGGAGAGAAGAGTTGTGTTTTGGATTCTGAGGGGTGTACAGTGACTTGGAAGGAGACTGGTCTGCACCAAGGTGTAGATTAGGGAAACTGAGGGCTTGGGGATTGGTGGGAGCCAAATGGGGAGGCAGGAAACTGCTATAAAAAGAAGAAATAGATACATTTTACTGATCTAGAGATTTGGAGAAAGATACCCACTATCTAGTGGTGATGCTATTTGGTAGAAGGGTACAAACTCACGGAATTCCTATTTCCGGTAAAATAGGACAGGGTATCGGATGGAATCTCTTACCCATCCAGCCCATTGCCAAACATGTCAACAGTAAATCAGTTAACTTTCATTGACTTTGCACAGAATGCTGACTTGTAGCGAACATTTGGAGCACCCTGTTCCTACGTGTTCCTTCCTGTTTTAATGCGTTCCCTGTTCAGTATTAAAAGAACATTTCAGTCTAGAACTACGTACTGTTTGTCCCCTGTGCAGATTCAGTTTGTTTACCTTCTGGAGAAGGATGGCAAATGGCCCAAGTATCCGGAATCCCCGGAAGAAGTATATGGAATTGCACCAGGCCAAGGCGATGGCAAGAGCCATACAGAACCCCTCAGCACCTGCACTCGTCAACCGTAGGAGGAGAATCAGCAGAACCAGGAACGCAAAGCAGATTCTGTCAAGGGAAAAGGAGGACAACCAAGATTGCAGTGATTGATTAGGCCACTATTGGAATAATGCGTTCAGTTCTGATCTCCCTGCTATAGGAAGCATGTTGTTAAACTGGAAAGGGTTCAGAAAGGATTGACAAGGATGTTGCCAGGGTTGGAGAGTTTGAGCTACAGGAAGAGACTGAATACGCTGTGGCTATTTTCCCTGGAGTATCAGAGGCTGAGGGGTGACCTTATAGAGGTTTATAAAATCATGAGGGGCCTGGATAAGGTAAGCAGACAAGGTTTTTTCCCCAGGGTAGGGGAGTCCAAAACTAGAGGGCATAGGTTTAAGGTCAGAGGGGAAAGAATTAAAAGGGACCTAAGGGGCAACTTTTTCACTCAGAGGGTTGTGCATGTATGGAATGAGCTGCCAGAGGAAGTGGTGGGGAGGCTGGTTCAATTACAACATTTAAAAGGTATCTGGATGGGTATATGAATAGGAAGGGTTTAGAGGGATATGGGCCAAATGCTGGCAAATGAGACTAGATTAGTTTGGGATATCTGGTTGGCGTGGACAAGTTGGACTGAAGGGTCTGTTTCTGTGCTGTACACCTCTATGGCTCCAAGAGTGAATAAAACTGCGGCAGACAGAGTTGAGCGTGGAAATGTATCCACTTTGGATTGAAGGAAGACAGAACTATGTATTTTGTAAGTGGTGCAAAGCTAGGGATTCTGCAGAAGCAGAGCGATTCAAGTACTTTAAGTAATTTCTTCTTCGGTTTTTTTTTGCCTGAAGGCAGGTTTGATCCACAGTACCACACCTCCATCATCGGAGGGCAATGAGGCAGATCTCAGATATACAACCCAGCCAGAACTTGACTTGATAGAGGTGTACAAAATGATCAGAGGTATAGATAGAGTGGACAGCCAGAGACTTTTTCCTAGGGTGGAGGTAGCTATTACGAGGGGGCATAGTTTTAAAGTGAGTGGAGGTAGATATAGGGGAGACGTCAGAGGTAGGTTCTTTACTCAGAGAATGGTAGGGGCGTGGAATGCATTGCCGGAGAGGGTAGTGGAGTTGGCCTCATTAGGGGCGTTTAAGTGGCTATTAGATGGGCATATGGATGATAGTGTAAGGTAGGGGTGGAGGTTAGATAGACCTTAGGTTTAGGGTAAAAGTTCGGCACAACATCATGGGCCGAAGGACCTGTACTGTGCTATACTGTTCTATGTTCTACGTTCTATGTTCTAGAACATGGATCGAACCCTGAATCATTGGCACTGATCTGATCCATGCCAGTCTGTTCAAATTATTTCTCACGTCTTAACACTAGAAAGATAGATTGATAGACTTTTAACAGGCAGGCTGGTAAATATCGATAACAAGGAGGAGCAGGAAAGATGATGTTTTGGGTCTGGACCCTTCTTCAGAAATGGGGCAAGGGATGGGGGCTCTGAAATAAATAGAGAGAAGAGGGAAGCGGTGATAGCAGGTGGATAGTGGAACAAATAGGTGGAGAGAAGACGGACAGGTCAAGGAAGCAGGGATGAAGCTAGTAAAGGTGAGTGTAGGTAGGAAGTGGGGGTGGGGGTTGGTCAGTGATGAGGGAGGGGCGGGTAGGTCGGAGAGAAGACAGACAAGTCAAGGAGGCGGGGATGAGCTGGGCTGGTCTTGGGATGAGGTCGTGGGTGGGGAGTTTTTGAAGCTTGTGAAGTCCACTTTACTTTACTGGACTTTATGAGCTTCAAAATCTCCCCATCCACAACCTCATCCCAAGACAAGCCCCCCGTCTTGTCCCCGCCTCCTTGATCTGTCCATCTTCTCTCCCACCTATCTGCTCTGCTATCCACCTTCTATCATCGTCTCCCTCTCTCTCTATTTATTTCAGAGCCCCCTTCCCCCTCCCCCATTTCTGAAGGGTCCAGACCTGAAACGTCAGCCTTCCTGCTCCTCTGATGCTGCTTGGCCTGCTGTGTTCATCCAGCTCCACACCTTGTTATCTCAGACTCCAGCATCAGCAGTTCCTACTATCTCTGGTAAATATAGAGTAAATAGGCCTAATGAAACAACAGAAGCAACTTGAGGAGCTGAATGGTTTCCACATGTTCCAACTTTTACAAGAAAAAATTGGATTGAGAGCTGGGACATGAAAAGAGAGAGAAAAGGGAAGTGAAAGGAAGGGACAGATGACAGAAAGAAAGAGAAGATGGAACTTGAGATGGGGAGTAAGGAAAGTGGAAAATATGATGGAGAGAAGGAGAGGCAGATCGGCACAGAGTGAGAGAGAGAGAGAGAGAGAGAGAGGAGAAAGAGTGAAAGACAGACAAGGGGGGAAACAGGTTGGGAAAATAATTTCAGTGTGTGTGATGGACAGAGACCAAAGCAGTGAGAACCACAAAGAGGCAGAGGGAGAGGAGGAAAGAGACAGAGAGAGAGGGAGAGGAGGAAAGAGACAGAAGGACAGGAGGAATGAGACAGTAGCAGAGGAGGAAAAGGACAGAAGGAGAGGAGGAAAAAGGCAGAGAAGGAAAGAGATAGAGGAGGTAAGAGACAGAGGGAGTGGAGGAAACAGACAGAGAGAGAGGAGGAAAGATACAGAGGAAGAGGAGAAAAGAGACAGAGGGAAAGAAAAAGAGCAGGAGAATGAGACATGCCGTAACAGATTGAGACAGAAGAAAAAGGAGAGAGAAATGCAGAGAGAAAGCTCAAGGGCTGGGAGCAGAGCAATGGGAACAGACACAGATGGGGAAAAGAAGCAATAAATTTAATAATAGGAAGATGAGAGGAAAAAAATAATGTCCCAAACTGATGAAAAATACAAAGTGAATAAGAAACAGTGGAGAATAGATAGTGAGAGTGGGAAGTCATAGTTAAAATGTTATCAAAGAGAGAATAACAACTGGCAAGAAACATAATAAGGGAGGGAGGAGAAAACTTTTGGGTCATGGTCTGAAAAACGAAAAGGAAAAAAAAACAAACTGCAACAAAAGTGGACTATTTAAAAAGTTAGTATTTAGGATGCTGCCTCAAAAGGTGTAGTGAACAAATGCACTAAAACAGAATCATATTGACTACAAAGGTTTGATTCTTAACACTGGACTGAGCCAAAAGATTTTCATATGACAGAACTGGAAATATTATAATCATAGAATCCCTACTGTGTGGAAACAGGCCTTTTAGCCCAACAAGTCCCCACTGACACAAAGAGCATCCCACCCAGACCCATCCCCCTAATCTACACATCCCTGAACACCTAATCCACCCTAACCTGCACATCTTTGGACTGTGGGAGGAAACCGGAGCACCCAGAGGAAACCCACGCAGACACAGGGAGAATGTGCAAACTCCACACAGACAGCCTGAGGGTGGTATTAAACCCGGGTCCCTGGCATTGTGAGGCTGCAGTGCTAACCACTGAGCCACCGTGCTGCCCCTCATTGCTTTGGAGGGTCAGTGCGGTTGGGCCGAATGGCCTGCTTCCATATTGTAGGGATTTTATGAATTTGGAGTCAACAACATTGCTGAGGGTCTCGAGTCACATGTAGGCCAGACTAGGAAAGGACAACAGTTTTTCCTTCCCTGCAGGGCATTTGTGTGTCCGTCATAGGATTTTACAACAATTGACAATGGTTTCATTGCCATCATTAAACTTTTAATTGAATAATTTTTGTCCTGCAATAATGGGATTTTAACACAGAGCAGGAGAAAGCAACTTAAACTTTAGTGGAGAAACTCAGTAACTGAAACTTTTGTCAAAATGATGACTTTTTAAAATCGGAGTAAAGTAAGAGGTAAAGATTCTGGGAGCAGTTCTATAGATGTTGGGGCTGGCTACAAACTCTATCACTAATATGGGGGTAATATGAGGAGAACGCACAGAAATCAAAAATTAGAGAACAGTTTGTGGAATTTTACAGAACAGAAGGTCACTCAGCCTCTCTTGCGGGGTCTATGAAAGAGCGATGTAATCAGTTCCAATACCTTGGCTTTTAACCCAGAGCCAAAGTATTTTTCAAAAATACATCCAATTCCTTTATGAAAGTTACTACTGAAGTAGAATCCAACAGTGTTTCTAGGGCAATAGGTATTGTCTTTCTCTCTCTCTCACACACACACACACTCACGCGCACACACATGCACGTGCAAACACACCACGTGCACACACACACGCACACGCACGTGCACACACACACGCACACGTACGCGCACACACACACGCGTGCAAACACACACACATGCACACCCTCGCGCATACACACTCATGCGCACACACACAAACACACACAAGCACGCGCACGCACACACACATGTGCATGCACACACAGACACACGCACACACACACGTGCGGACGTGCACACACACACATGTGCGCACATGCACACACACGCGTACACACACACGCATACACACACACGCGTGTGCGCATACACACAGTGCATGCAGGTGGGCACGCACACACACATGAATGCACGCGCACACAAGCACACAAACACGCACACATGCACACGCATACACGCACACACACACTTGCACGAACACACAAACATGCATGCACACACATGCACACGTGCACACACACACGTGTGCACGCGCACACACACTTGCATGCACGCACACACACACATATGCACACACACACGCACAAGCACATGTGGGTACAGTCTTTTTATTCTTTCATGAAATGTACATATTGCTGGCAAGGCCCATCCCAAATTTCGCTTCAATTCAATGGTTTGCTGAGTCACTGCAGAGGCCTCAACTACGTTGCTATGGTCTGGAATCATGTTTAAGCCACTCTGGATGAGGATGACACTGAAACTTTGACTTAGACATATTAGATCCTGAGGGGTCTTCACCAGGTAGATGAGGAGAGGATGCTTCCTCTTCTTCAAGAACCTAGAATGAGGGGTCACTGTTTGAAAATCGGTGGTTGTCCGTTTAAAACAGAGATGAGGTGATTATTTTCTCTCAGAGGGTCGTGTGTCTTTGGAACTCTCTTCCTGAACAGGTGATGGAAGCAGTGTTTTCGAATATATTTAAGGCAGCGGTAAATAGATTCTTGTTAAGCAAGGGGCGAAATATTAAGTGGGGGAAGGTGGAACACAGGTTTGAGGTTACAATCAGATCATGACGTTACACAGTAGTAGATGGGCTGAATGGCCTACCCCTACTCCTTGTCCATATGGCTTCCCTAAAGGAGATAGTGAACCAGACAGTTTTTACAACAATCAATAATACGTTCACGGTCACTATTCCAGATTGTACTTGTGGAGTTTAAATTCCACTAGCTGCCACAGTGGCATCTGAACCTGTTCCCAGAGCACTAACCTGGCCCTCTGAATGGTTAGTCCGGTGACATTACCACTACACCATCATCTTCCTATAGAACCCAACAAGATACTATCATCATTAAAAGAAAGGCAGAGATTGGAAGAAGTGATGAAACAGAGAAAACTGGAGCTGTGATAATTTGCAAATTAATGCCAGGTTTAACTGGACCGTTTTAAAAAACACGTTGTCATTTTGCTTACATTATAACATGGAATGGGCCTCCAAGGATGGTTTTCCCAAAATATCCTGCTGTTCCATATCGTAAGATGTCAGCACTCTAGGGAGAGAAAACCGAGATGAGCAACTCACAAACATTTCTTACAATGCAGGGGCAGATTTTCACTTTCAGTGCTGACGGAGCCCTGGAAACAGGGCTTGGGAAGCTTCAGCCTTAGCCCACTGCCTCATGCTGTGGATCAGAATATCATGGCTACAACTCTCACTTCAGAAACTCCACCCCTTGATGAAAGTTAATGCAGTCGGTTCTGATATAATGCGATAGTTCTGTTCCCGTTCAATCTCGCATTATAAGAACATTGTGCTGTAATGAGGCCAGAATTGCGTTATAGCCAATACAAGTGGGGAAAGTTCACATTCTACAAATAGTGGTCTAAATTCTTCAATCATGTTAAAGCCAATTCTCATTGAAAAAACATGCGTTATAACAGAACTGACTGTACTCTAGTGCACCACTGAAGTCATGCTGCATGGTCAGAGGGATGTCTTCATATGGGACATCAAACCGAGGCTCTGTCCTCTGGGAGGATATAAAATGATCACCTGGCTACATTTTGAAGAAGACCTGACCAATATTTATTCCTCAACTGGTATCGTTAAAACAGGTGATCTGACCATTATCACAGCACTGTCTGTGGGAGCTCACTGGTCACAAACTGGTTGCCTCACTTCCTACACAGGTATGACTACACTTCAACAAAAAGTACTTCACTGTTTGTGAAGGACTTTGGGATATCCTAAGTCTGTGAATTATAGAGCAGTTACAACACAGAGGAAGGCCATTAAACTCCATTTGCTTTGCCAGAGCAACTTAGCGAGTCCCACTCTTCCTGTAGCCCTACAATTCCTTTCCCTTCATATGAACAAAGAACAAAGAACAAAGAAAATTACAGCACAGAAAACAGGCCCTTCGGCCCTCCAGGTCTGCGTTGATCCAGATCCTCTATCTAACCTGTCGCCTATTTTCCAAGGATCTGTATCCCTCTTCTCCCTGCCCATTCATGTATCTGTCTAGATACATCTTAAATGATGCTATTGTGCCCGCCCCTACCACCTCTGCTGGCAACACGTTCCAGGCACCCACCACCCTCTGCGTAAAGAACTTTCCATGCATATCTCCCTTAAACTTTCCCCCTCTCACCTCGAAATCATGACCCCTAGTAATTGAGTCCCCCACTCTGGGAAAAAGTTTCTTGCTATCCACCCTGTCTATACCTGTCATGATTTTGTAGACCTCAATCAGGTCCCCCCTCAACCTCCGTCTTTCTAATGTAAATAATCCTAATCTACTCAACCTCTCTTCATAGCTAGTGCCCTCCATACCAGGCAACACCCTGGTGAACCTCCTCTGCGCCTTCTCCAAAGCATCCACATCCTTTTGGTAATGTGGCGATCAGAACTGTACGCAGTATTCCAAATGTGGTCGAACCAAAGTCCTACACAACTGTAACATGACCTGCCAACTCTTGTACTCAATACCCCGTCCGATGAATGAAAGCATGCCGTATGCCTTCTTGACCACTCTATCCACCTGCGTTGCCACCATCAGGGTACAATGGACCTGAACACCCAGATCTCTCTGTGCATCAATTTTCCCCAGGGCTTTTCCATTTACCGTATAGTTCGCTCTTGAATTGGATCTTCCAAAATGCATCACCTCGCATTTGCCTGGATTGAACTCCATCTGCCATTTCTCCGCCCAACTCTCCAATCTATCTATATTCTGCTGCATTCTCCGACAGTCCCCTTCACTATCTGCTACTCCACCAATCTTAGTGTCATCTGCAAACTTGCTAATCAGACCATCTATACCTTCCTCCAGATCATTTATGTATATCACAAACAACAGTGGTCCTAACACAGATCCCTGTGGAACACCACTGGTCACAGTTCTCCATTTTGAGAAACTCCCTTCCACTACAACTCTCTGTCTCCTGTTGCCCAACCAGTTCTCTATCCATCTAGCTAGTACACCCTGGACCTCACGCAACTTCACTTTCTCCATCAGCCTACCGTATACTTTGCCTATTCCCTTCTGAAAGCCACCAGTAAATCTGCCTCCTCCACATTCTCAAGTCTTGTAATCCAAATCCAAAACACTCACTGCTTTAAAAATCTCTTCCTCATCGCCTCATTTAAATCTCTTTAAGCATCGCTCCAGTTCTTAACCCTTCCACCAATGAGAAAGATCTAGATGTGTAATGATTTCAAACAATTGAAGAATAACAACCCAGCTTCTGCAGTCTATCTTTCTAACTGAAGTCCCCCATCGCTGGAACTATAGTAGTAAATCTTTCTAGCATCTTCACATCGTTCCTAATGCAGAACTGAATGGAACAGTGCAGTTGAGATCAAGCCAGTTTTTTTTTTTAAATTGTTTTTATGCCTCCATTTATAAAGCTCAGTCTCCTGTGTGCCTTTATCAAATTGTGGTGTCACCTTTAACCATTTGTTCACATATACCCTCGGTCTCCGCTCCTGTAATACTTCTGAGAATTGGATTCTTTAAATTAATATCAGCACTCTTCGTTCTTTTTTTCTAAAATGTATCTGTTCGCATTATATTTCATTTGGCATGCATCTACCCATTCCATTATTCCAAGCACTCTTGAAGTTTATCACTATCCGCTTCACAGTTCACAATACTTCCAAGTTTTCTATCATCAGTAAATTTTAAAACTGTGCACTGTACATTTATGTCCAAGCTATTAACATAGATGAAGGGGAGCAGCAAGCACAGTACCACCCCCCCATCAGTATCCCACTCTATGTTGTCCCCAGTACATAAGACAACTATGGACTATGGACTACTCCTTCCCTTCCTGCCATTCTGCCAACGTGGTATTATGCGCTGTCCATTTTATTCCATAGACTCCTCAGTGAAGTTGGAACCAATTGGGGGCAGAATCTTGTGCCCTCCCCCATGATAGGTTTGGTGGTAGGGGGCATTGATTTGGGCAGGAGGGAGGCAGGCCCATGCGGGATTAAGAACAAAAGTAGAAATTGCTGGAAAAGCTCAGCAGGTCTGGCAGCATCTGTGGAGAGAAATTGTTTCGAGTCCAGTGACGCTTCCTCAGGACTTGCTAATTAAGCCTGTGTTGAGAAGGCCCGTTGACAGTCTTCCTTATCCTGTGCTGCCATTGATGCCCTTGACTAGCCAAATCATTGCCCACTCGTGGCCTTCATCCCAACTCCACTGGGGTTTACTAAGTAGAGGGCAGGGGTCCCACCATGCAGGGAGCACCAACCGACTCTAGCATCATGGCCTTTGGGGTCCCAGGGTGGGTCCTCGTTGAAAGGCACTGTGTGAGGGAACCCAATGTTGGGAAAATGGGTAGGAGTTGGCTATTGCCATTCCTTGTCTTACTGCTGACCCTCCTTGATCAGAGCTCTCCAATGGATACAGTACTGGCAGTAGCCTGCCTTTGGCCACTGATGGGACTTTCACCTCTAGGGTCACTGGTCCCGTGGGAAAGTCTGCCTTTGTTCCTGTCAAGTGCCTTTGTGACATTTATTTCCATTGGGTTTCCTCACTTATTCCAATGGGGTTTCCCCAAAATGGACAACGTGGGGTTCCCATCAGTTATCACGTCCATAGAATATATCCCAGTTGCCTTCATTAAATCCAGCCCGATATAGGACACATTATTAAACATCTTTTGGAAGACAACGCACAAAAGATGGGTTTTTATGGAGAATCAATGAGACCTTCACAGTCACGGTTCCTGAGAAAAGTATTCAATTCCAGATTTTATTGAATTTAAATTCAACCAGCTGCAATGTTGGGATTTGAACCCTTGTTTCCTGGCCCTCTGAATCACTCAGCTCATCACGATTATCACGACACTACTGTCTGCCCTCGGTGCTCCATATCGGGCAAATAAAAATTTCACTGGCATTTGTTGGGATATTCTTTTTTTTTAAATCATAGTGATAGATTAAATTCCACAGACTCACTCAGCAAAGCAAAACCAAACTTCCTTACTTCTATCAGAAGGATGGCTATGGCTCCAAAAACAGAAATGATCTCCCCCACCAAGCGGATGTAATCTTCATTTGATACGTAGCACAGCTAGAATCAAGAGCGGAGAGTGAACGTTACCCCCATTGGCATGGCAATAGTTCAAAGGATGAGATTAGTGTCAGTGTTAGGATTTTAGTAGAGCAAGCAACTTCTTTTCTACTATTTCACTAAAAGGCACAAATCATTGAAAAGGTGAGCGCTAAAGTTTTCATGTCTCGCCAAACTATGAAGAGTCTCACTTCTTAGTTTTTCAAACAAAATTTTAACCAGGTTGAGAAATGTTTACTAATGCTCCTAGGAAGTTGCTTCACTTCAGCCACAAACTCTGCACTAAACATCCAAGTAACTTCTTAAAAATATCACAAATAAACAAAATATATGATTTTACGTCTATCGGTTGTAACACCACTTACATTTTATTTATATCACAGAGGGTCATGCAGTCTGTAGACTAATGCCTCTATAATTAGATTTCTAGGTTAGGTTAGATTACAGTAGAGTAGAGGAAAAATGGCAATTGGCAACTATTATATTTAAATAGAACAGTACAGCAGAGGAACAGGCCCTTCAGCCTACCATGTCTCTACTGACCATGATCCTATTCTAAACTGATCCCATCCGCCTGCACATGGTCCATATTCCTCTATTCCCTGCCTGCTCATGTGTCTGTCTAATGCCTCTTAAACGTTGCTTTCATATATGCTTCTACTATCTCCCACGGCAGTGCGTTCCAGGCACCTACTACCCTTTGTGTAAAAATCTTCCCTCGCACATCTCCTTTAAACATCCCCCCTCTCATCTTAATCCTATGTCTGCTAGTATTTGATATTTCCATGCTGGGAAAGAGACTGCAACTATCCATCCTATCTGTGGCCCTCATAATTTTTTACACTCCTATCAGGTCATCCATCAGCCTCCGATGCTGTGGCTAAAACAAACCAAGTTTGTCCAAGTTTGCCTCTCCTTATAGCTAAGAAACTCCAATCCAGGCAATATACTGGCAAACATCTTCTGCTCCCTCTCCAAAGCCTCCACAACACCCCCGATAGTGTGGTGACCAGAACTGCACCCAGTGCTCCAAATGTGGTCTGACCAAAGTTCTATACAATTGCAACATGATTCGCCAACTTTTATACTCAATGCCCCAACCAGTGAAGGCAAGCATACAGTAAGCCTTCTTCACCACCTTATCCACTTGTATCGCCACTTTCAGGGAACTATGGGGTTTGGACCCCAAGATCTCTCTGTATATCATTGTTCCTAAGGTTCTAGCCATTTACAGTATACTTTCCTCTTGTATTTGACCTCGCCAAATACATCACCTCACACTTGTCTGAATTAAAGTAACCCTAACCCTAACCTATCTGCCATTTCTCCACCCACTTTCCAGCTGATCTATATCCTTTGCTATCCTTTCTCACAATCCACAACTTCACTAATTTCCGTGCCTTCTGCAAACTTACTAACCAGATCACCGACATTTTCATCCAGATCATTTATATATATTGCAAACAAGGGGGCCCCAGCACTGATCCTCGTGGAACATCACTGGTAACAGATAAATACCCCTCCACAAATATGCTCTGTCATCTATGGCCGAGTCACTTTTGTATCCAACTTGCAAGCTCATCATGGATCCATACAATTTGAGCTTCTAGACTGGCCTACCTTGAGGGACCTTGTCAAATGCTTTAGTAAAGTCAATGTAGATTATATCCATGCCCTACCCTCATCAATCATCTTCATCATTTCCTCAAAAAAACTCAATCAAGTATGCAAGACAAGGCCTCCCCTGCACAAAGCCATGCTCACAATTCCTAATAAGTCCATTCTTCTCCAAAAGCAAGTAAAACATGTCCCTAAGAACCTTCTCCAATAATAATTTTCCTACCACTGATGTAAGGCTCGCCAACCTATAATTTCCCAGATTATCCCTGTTACTCTTCTTAAACAAATGAACAAAACTGGCTCAGGGGTAAGTTCCAGGTTTAGTCGCACTGGTGGGTGGCTTTAACTGCTTATTCTCTGTAAATCACACACACCCTAAATTCTGATTCTTTGAGTGATCCTTTGAGCCTGCAAACCTAGAAATATCCCAACCACCTCTCCGCCCTCCTGCCATGCACCAAACAGTAGCTGCTACCACTTCACCATTGGTCCATGGTTATGGTACTAACATTTAGTGGCGCCTCTTCCAATATCTGTGTGTCCCTAGGGTCTGTGACATTGTCACGACGTGGTATGAGAGGTCGAAAGATGCAACAGGAGGTGAATATGATAATGTAGACGAAGTACAAGAGAGCAATGGTTCGGAAATAATACTTTCCATAACTGTTCCACTTGAAATGGATCAGGGCTTTGATCGGAGGGAGGTTGAGGATTTTCAGGGCCTGTAGAAACAGAACGATGTGGAAACATTCAGGGTTTGACCTTCACTCAGTCACCTTCAGAGGATGTTTCTGTCTGGAACTCCTCGGCTCACCTCAACTTCATTACTGCACACAACCAGGTCAAGGACAGAGCGGTCATCGTCCCATGAATCAATACCAGAGAGGTCGTAGAAGCTGGTAGAGATAGGTTTGAAAAACCATTCAATCTGGCGTTTCCTCTTTCTCATTAAATGTTGGAACAGCTGCAAAATACAAGACAAATCCAATGTGTTAGCTGCTGTCATTTTCTTTCTGTCTGTCAGGCTTGAAAATAGATTATAGGAAGAACCACACAGAATCCTGTATTCAATGTGCTGCTCAGACAAGGCATAGCATTTCTGTAGAGGGGCAGAAATGCCAGGGATGAGTAGTGTGATGTGAAGATGGGCCAGTATTTTACAGATTACAGGGTTCATTCAGTGATTCTGTTTAGGAAATCAAGAGAGAAGCTTACAAGCCATGATAGTGTAGATTACACGTGAAAAGTAAAAATAAAAGCTTCCACAGTGCTTTTTACTAGTTCACTGGATGTACGTTTTGTTCCGGAGTACCTCGTAGGCATATAAATTTTGTTGAAATGTAGTCATTGCTGTATTGTAGGAAACACAGCAGCTACTTCAGTGTGACCCCACATATAACAACATGATGGATTACCAGATAATCTATTGTCGTGATCTTGGTTAATGGGTTAATCAGGGATTTCTCAAGTTTCCTTTGAAAATGAGATTCAATGTGTTATGTATACACCCAAGAGGATAGATAATGTTGGGATTTATTGTCCCATGTGAAAGACAAGATCTCTGACAGAGCAGCATTCCCTCAGTGCTGCACTGCAATATGAGGCTGGACATTGTGCTCAGGTCTCAGGAGCAGGGTATGACAAGAAGCCTACTGACTCAGATAAGAGTGCGACTGCTAAACCAAGCCTAACACCCAGAATAGGAAGTGACTTAATGGGCCACCCAAAGTCATAGAGTCATACAGCATGGAAACAGACCCTTCGGTCCAACCAGTCCATGCTGACCATAATCCCAAACTAAACTAGTCCCATCTGCCTGCTCCTGGCCCATATCTCTTCAAACGTCTCTGATTCGTGCACTTATTCTAAATGTCTTTTAAATGTTGTAACTGTACCCACATCCACCACTTCCTCTGGAATTTCATTCTACACATGAACCACTCTCTGTGTAAAAAAATTTGCCCCTCATGGCTTTTTTAAATCTTACTCCTGTTGCCTCAAAAATATGCTCCCTGATCTGAAATCCCCCACCCAAGGGAAAAGATTCCTGCCATTCACCTTATCTATACCCCTCCTGATTTTATAAACCTCAATTAGATCACCTCTCAACCTCCTATGCTCCAGCGAAAAAAGTCCCAGCCTATCCAGCCTTTCTTCATAACTTAAGCCTTCCATACCCGGCTACATCCTGGTAAATCTTTTCTGAACCCTCTCCAGCTTAATAATACAATATAACATGATACAACCATTAATTAATAACATAATATCTTTCCGATAAGAGGGAAAATGCAGTAAACAATAACCCCAGTGATACCAAGAAATGAATGTACTGGTCATACTGGAGCACTATTCTGGTTTTACTGGTTTTTCCTAAGCAGCCTCTATTCACACCAACTAGAACATCTCATCAACTTTGTTTCCAATGTTCACCCTTCTCAGCTTCACATAGTCCCTTTCCAACTCTTCCTTTTCCTTAACGTAAAACAAAGAACTGCGGATGCTGGAGATTGGAAACAAGATCAGAAATTGCTGAGAAAGCTCAGCAGTCTGACAGCATGTGTGGAGAGAAAGCAGGGTTAACGTTTCGAGTCCAGTAGCTCTTCTTCAGAGCTGATAGTAGCTAGAAAAAGGCAATATTTATGCTGATGATGGGGAAAATGCTAGAGTCAAATATAAAAGATGTAATAACAGAACATTCGGAAAGCATTAACAGGCTTAGACAAAGACAACATTGGTTTATGAAGGGCAAAACATGCTTAACAAATCTACTGGAATTTTTCAAACATGTGGACTGGTTGTACCAAAGGGTCTGTTTCCGTGCTGTATGACTCCATGACTCTATGTAACTAGTAGAATAGATAAGGGCAAACAAGTGGATGTGGTACATTTGGATGGCTTGTGATAAAATCTCTCGTAAAAACATAGCGAGCAAAACTAAAGCACATGTGGGATGGGGCAATCGTGGCATGGGTAGAGAATTGGTTGACAGACAGGAGGCAGACAGTGGGGTACCTGGATGAGGGAAGCAAACGCAACTGTTGACGCGAAACTGGCCAAATTGAATTGTGAGGAGGGTTTTTTTTTTCTATTCAATTGTGGGACATGGGCATCGCTGGCTGGCCAGTATTTCTGGCCCATCCCTAGTTGGCCTTGGGAAGGTGGTGATGAGCTGCCTTCTTGAACTGCTGCAGTCCTCCTGCTATGGGTTGACCCACAATGCTACTAGGGAGGGAATTCCAGGATTTTAACCCAGCGACAGTGAAGGAACGGCGATATATTTCCAAGTCAGGATGGTGAGTGGCTTGGAGGGGAACTTGAAGGTGGTGGTGTTCCCACATATCTGCTGCCCTTGTCCCTCTAGATGGAAGTGGTCATGGGTTTGGAAGGTGCTGTCTGAGGATCTTTGGTGAATTTCTGCAGTACATCTTGTAGATAGTACACACTGCTGCTACTGAGCGTAGGTGGGAGGGAGTGGATGCTTGTGGATGTGGTGCCAATCAAGCGGGCTGCTTTGTCCTGGATGGTGCCAAACTTCTTGAGTGTTGTTGGGGCTGCACTCATCCAGGCAAGTGGGGAGTATTCCATCACACTCCTGACTTGTGCCTTGTAGACGGTGGACAGGCTTTGGGGAGTCAGGAGATGAGTTACTCGCCACAGTATTCCCAGCTTCTGGCCTGCTCTGGTAGCCACTGCGTTAATGTGGTGAGTCCAGTTGAGTTTCTGGTCAATGGTAACCCCCAGGATGTTGATAGTGGGGGATTCAGTGATAGTAACACCATTGAATGTCAAGGGACAGTAGTTAGATTGTCTCTTATTGGTGAAGGTCATAGCCTGGCATTTGTGTGGCGCGAATGTCACTTGCCACTTGTCAGCCCAGGCCTGGATATTGTCCAGATCTTGTTGCATTTGAACATGGTCTGCTTCAGTATCTGAGGAGTCACGAATGGTGCTGAACATTGTGCAATCATCGGCAAACATTCCCACTTCTGACCTTATAATGGAGGGAAGGTCATTGATGAAGGAGCTGAAGCTGAAGTTGGGCCTAGGACACTACCCTGAGAAACTCCTGCAGCGATGTCCTGGAGCTGAGGTGATTGACCTCTAACAACCACGACCAACTTCCTATTAGTCAGGTATTACTCCAACCACCAGAGAGTTTGTCCCCTGATACCCATTGATTCCAGTTTAGCTAGGGCTCCTTGATGCCACACTTGGTCGAATACAGCCTTGATATCAAGGGCTGTCACTCTCACCTCACCTCTGGAATTCACCACTTTTGTCCATGTTTGAACCAAGGCTGTAATGAGATCAGGAGCTGAGTGGCCCTGGCAGAACCCAAACTGGGCGTCACTGAGCAGGTTATTGCTGAGCAGGTGCTGCTTGATAGCACTGTTAATGACACCTTCCATCACTTTACTGATGATCGAGAGGAGGCTGATGGGGCGGTAATTGGCCGGGTTGGATTTGTCCTGCTTTTTATGTACAGGACATGCTTGGGCAATTTTCCACATTGTCGGATAGATACCAGTGTTGTAACTGTACTGGAACATCTTGGCTAGAGGGGAGCAGCAAGTTCGGGAGCACAAGTCTTCAGTACTATTGCCGGGATGTTGTCAGGGCCCATAGCCTATGCAGTATCCAGCGTCTCCAAACATTTCTTGATATCACATCCAGTGAATCGAATTGGCTGAGACTGGTATCTGTGATGCTGGGGACCACTGGACGAGGCCGAGATGGATCATCCACTCGGCACTTCTGGCTGAAGATTGCTGCGAATGCTTCAGCCTTATCTTTTGTGCTGATGTGCTGGGCTCTTCCATCATTGAGGATGGGGATATTTGTGGAGACTCCTCCTCCAATGAGTTGTTTAATTGTCCACCACCATTCACAACTGGATGTGGCAGGACTGCAGAGCTTAGGTCTGATCCGTTGGTTGTGGGATCGCTTAGCTCTGTCTATCACTTGCTGCTTTCGCTGTTTGACGTGTGAGTAGTCCTGTTTGGTGGCTTCACCAGGTTGATACCTCATCTACAGGTATGCCTGGTGCTGCTCCTGGCATGCCCTCCTGCACTCTTCATTGAACCAGGGTTGATCCCCTGGCTTGATGGTAATGGTTGAGTGGGGGATATGCGGGGCCATGAGGTTACAGATTGTGTTGGAGAACTATTCTGCTGCAGTTGATGGCCCACAGCGCCTCATGGTTGCCCAGTTTTGAGTTGCTAGATCTGTGCGAAGTCTGTCCCATTTAGCGCGGTGATAGTGCCACACAACACAATGGAGGTTACTCTCAATGTGAAGGCGGGAATTCATCTCCACAAGGAGTGTGCGATGGTCACTCTTACTGATACTGTCATGGACAGATGCAACTGCAGCTGGCAGATTAGTAAGGATGAGGTCAAGTATGTTTTTCCCTCTTGTTGCTTCCCTCACCACCTGCCACGGATCCAGTCTCGCAGCTATGTCCTTTAAGACCCAACCAGCTCGATCAGTAGTACTGCTGCCAAGCCACTCTTGGTGGTGGGCATTGAAATCCCCCACCCAGAGTACAATTTGTTCCCTTGCCATTCTCAGTGCTTCCTCTAAGTGTTGTTTAACATGGAGGAATACTGATTCATCAGCTGAGGGAGGATGGTATGTGGTAATCAGCAGGAGGTTTCCTTGCCCATGTTTAACCTGAAGCCATGAGACTTCATGGGGTCCGGAGTCAATGTTGAGGGCTCCTGGAGCAACATCCTCCCGACTGTATCCCACTGTGCCGTCCCCTCTGCTGGGTCTGTCCTGCTGATGGGACAGGATATATCCCGGGATGGTGATGGTGGTGTCTGGGACATTGTAAGGTATGATTCTGTGAGTATGACTATGTCAGGCTGTTGCTTGACTAGTCTGTGAGACAGTTCTCCCAATTTTGGCCCCAACCCCCAGATGTTAGTGAGGAGGACTTTGCAGGGTCGACAGGGCTGTTTCTGGTGCCTAGGTCAATGCCAGGTGATCCATCCAGTTTCATTTCTTTGAGTCTTTGTGGCAATTGGTACAACTGAGTGGCTTGCTAGGCCATTTCAGAGGGCAGTTGAGAGTCAACCACATTGCTGTGGGTCTGGAGTCATATGTAGGCCAGACCAGGTGAGGGTGGCAGATTTCCTCCCCTGAAGGACATTAGTGAACCAGATGGGTTTTTCCAACAATCAGCAATGGTTTCACGGTGATCAGTAGATTCTTAATTCCAGACTTCTTTTTTTGAATTCCAATTCTACCATCTGCCATGGTGGGATTCAAACCCGGGTCCCCAGGACATCAGCTGGGTTTCTGGATTAGTCTAGTGATAATACCACTGGACCATCACCTCGTACAAGGAGGCTTCAAGATGACAGGCAAATTAAGCAAGTGGACAAATTAAATAGCAGATTAGCAGATGCAATACAACATGGTTTTGGTGTGAAAACAGAAAGGAAGAATATTATCTTAATGGTGTCACATTGGAAGTGTAGATGGACGAAAGGATCTGGGTGTCCTTGTCCAAATGAAAGTACACAGGCAGGAGCAGCAAGCAATTAGAAAAATAAATGGTCTACTGGCCCTCATTGTGGCAGAATTTGAGTTCAGAAGTGGGGATGTCTTACTGCAGTTATATCGAGCCATAGTCAGACCACAATTGGAGGATTGTGTGTAGTTTTGGTCTCCCTACCCAAGAAAGGTTATACTTGTTATAGAGGGAGGTCTACTACCCTGATAATTGGGAATGGCAGGACTGTCCTGATTGATTTGACTGGGCCTGTATTCACAACCATTTAGAAGGATGCGAGAGGGTTTGATTGAAATGTATAAAGTTCTGACAGGGTCGGACAGAGTAGGTGCAGTAGGAAGTTTTTCCTGGTTGGGGAGTCTAGAACCAGGGATCGCAGACTCAGGATATGGGGTAGACCATTTAGGACTGAGCTGAGGAAAACTTTCTTCACTCAAAAGATAGTGAACCTGTGGAATTCAGAGAAGGCTGCGGAGGCCAAGTCACTGAATATATTAAAGACGCAGATTCATTTTTAGATATTAAAGTCATCAAGGGGAACATGGCATTGAGATAGAAGATCAGCCATGATCATATTGAACCGCAGAACAGGTTTGAAGGGCCAAATAGCCTGCTCCTGCTCCTAATTTCTATACTTATGTGTGTTTCCAGGATTTTCTCTTTGTTATTTCGGGTTTGCTGCAGCTGCAGTCATAACTGAGTGCTGTTCAGTGTTCAGATAACTGCGCATTATTGAATTGGAGCTTAGGCTCAATACAATATTGGACAGTATAGGGAACATTATAGGGAACATGCTCCTCTCGATGAGTCTGACTCTCCCAGTTGATGATGCCTCCCCCTTCCAAGACAATGTTGGATGATAAAGTGCTGAATAGTCCCTCACCTGGACATTCCCTTCCAAGGCAGCCAGCTTGAAGGGAGTCAGTCCATCGTTGTTGGTGATCATCTCCACTGGATTCCCATTCTCTGGATCGAGGGACAGGATGAAATCATACATCTGGGCTGTGTAATGCCGGGCATGCAGAACCAGATGATGCAGAACAGTGTTACCTGAAATGCATCCATCAGAAGAAAGGAATCAAGAAAGGCTTGCATTTATGTAGCACTTTTCACAATTTCAGAACATCCCAAAGAGGTTTCCAGCCAATGGAGCATCTTGGGAATGTAGTCACTGCTGTTGTGCAAGAAACATACCAGCCAAACTGTGCATAGCAAGCTCCAACAACAACACAGTGGCAATGGCCAGATGTTTTCAGTAATACTTATATATGAAATACATGTCGACCAGAGACAACAAAGAAGTCACACATTTACACCTCTTCCAAAAGACAGCACCTCTAAAACTGTAGCTCTGTCTCAGTACAGCACTGAGAGTCTCAGCCTAATCATTGGGCTCGAGTGTTTGGAATGGGATGCAAACCTATCCCCAGGACCAGATCAGGTGTATCCCAGAACTCTGTGGGAAGCTAGGGAAGTGATTGTGGGCCCCTTGCTGAGATATTTGTATCATCGATAGCCACAGGTGAGGTGCTGGAAGACTGGAGGGTGGCTAATGTGGTGCCATTATTTAAGAAATGTTTTTAGGAAAAGCCAGGGAACCATAGATGGGTAAGCCTGATATCACTGTTGGGCAAGTTATTATAGGGGATTCTGAGGGACAGGATTTATGTATATTTGGAAAGGCAAAGACAGCTTTGTATGTGGGAAATCGTATCTCACCAACTCGATTGAGTTTTTTTGAAGAAGTGGCAAAGACAATTGATGAAGACACAGCAGTGGACATTGTCGATATAGGCTTCAGCAAGGCGTTCGACAAGGTTCTGCATGGTAGACTGGTTAACAAGGTTGGATCACATGGAATCCAGGAAGATCTAGCCATTTGAATACAAAATTGGCACAAATGTAGGATTCAGAGAGTGGTGGTAGAGGATTGTTTTCAGACTGGAGGCCTGTGACCAGTGGTGTGCCACAAGGATCGGTGCTGGGTTGGCTGCTTTTTTTCATTTATATGAATTATTTGGATGTGAACATAGGAGCTATGGTTAGTACGTTTATAGATGACACCAAAATTGGAGGTGTATTCGACAGTGAAAAAGATTACCTCAGACTGCAATGGGACCTTGATCAGGTGAACCATTGGGCATAGGACTAGCAGATGGAGTTTAATTTAGATAAATGTGAGGTGTTACATTTTGGAAAGGCAAATCAGAGCAGGACTTATACACTTAATGGTAAGGTCTTGGGGAGTGTTGTCAAACTAAGAGACCTTGGGGTTCAGGTTCATAGTTCCTTGAAGGTTGAGTTGCAGGTAGATAGGATAGTGAAGAAGACATTTGGTACCCTTGCCTTTATTGGTCAGTGCATTGAGTTTAGGAGTTGAGAGGTCATGTTGTGGTTGACAGGACATTGGTTAGGCCATATTTGGAATACTGTATTCAAATCTAGCCTCCCTGGTACAGGAAAGGTGCTGTTAAACTTGAAAGGGTTCAGAAAAGATTTACAAGGATGTTGCTGGGACTGGGGGATGTGAGCTATAGGGAGAGGCTGAAAAGGCCCAGACTTTTTTCCACCGTACCATTGGAGGCTGAGGGATGACCTTAAAGAGGTTTACAAGGTTATGAGGGACATGGAGAGGGTGAATAGACAAGGTCTTTTCCCCAGGGCAGGTAAGTCCAAAACTAGACGGCATAAGTTTAAGCTGAGAGGGGAAAGATTTAAGAGGGACCTGAGGGGCAACATTTTCACACAGAGGGTGGTGTGTGTATGGAATGAGGAAGTGGTGGAGGCTGGTACAATTACAACATTTAAAAGGCATCTGGATGGGTACATGAATAGGAAGTGTTTAGAGGGATATGGGCCAAATGTTGGCAAATGGAACTAGATTAATTTAGGATATCTGGTCAGCATGGATGAGTTGGACCGAAGGATCTGGTTCCACGTTGTACAACTCTATGATTCTATGATCTTCCCTCTCAGAGGCAGGAGTGCTACCAATGCAGTCACAGCTTATACCTGAGTAATGAAACACATCAGGAATCGGAGTACTGTGGAGATCAGCAATTATCTAATGGGATTGTTGAACAGGTTTGGGAGGGGTGCGGGTTTAATTGTCGACTCCATTGCCTATGTTTCTATGTCTCATATTTGTAAATCAGACGGGAGATTAGACAGCACATTGTTATTCTCTACTTTGACTTCTAAGCTAATTGTGCTTCATTGAGCTCCGACTCTTACCAAGGTAATCCTGAGCCTTTATGTCTGCACCGTTCTCAATCAGGAACTGAACGATCTCTTTATTCCCAACACACGCAGCAAAAGACAACACATGCTCACCTGAAACAAAGGGAGAATAACTCAAAAGAGTGAACTGGAGACTAACAAATTGATCCAAAGTGAAGCAAGTAAAGTATCTGACCAAAATACTCGGCTTGAGAATCACCACTGAATCTCAACATCCATTGAGAATGAGACAATATTATTTGGCCCATTCATTCCTAACCTTCCAGTACCTTAACTCTCCTAATGTGATCTCGAACACCATAAATACATCTGGTCTTTGTCATTTCTCTGGTTATCAACAAGGAGAAAGTTAATCCAGAGTAGCTGATCTAGTAATAATAGCTGAAAAGAGAGAAGTTCTTCATTCACAAGATTAGATATATTTGGAACTAACTAGAAGTCAGGAAACGTAGAAAGCAAAAACAGGAACAGGCCATTCAGCCCTTTGAATCTGCTCCGCCGTTCAATAAGATCGTGGCTGATCATCCAACGCGGTCCCTGTTCCTGCTTTCTCCCGTACATTTTGAGCCCTTTAGCGCTAAGAACTCTATATCTCTAACTCCTTTTTGAAAACATTCAATGCTTTGGCTTCAACCACTTTTTGCACCTGGGAATTCCACAGGATCTCCACTCTCTCTGGGTGAAAGGCAAAAACAGGCTTGGGAGAGTTAGGGTAACTATGAGATTGGCTTCAGTTTTGTCTAACAGCTTTCTGTTATCTTTGACTGTAATCTGTACTCCTCATAGAAAGGACAGGCTCTCCACATATTATCTTTGAGATACAAGCAGGGTATTGCAGAGACACCACAGAATTAGTACAATGTAGAAGGAGGCAGTTCAGCCCATTATGTCTATACTGACTCTTTGTATAAACATTGCAACTCAGTACCATTCTCCTGCTTTTTCCCCATAAATCCTAACATTACTCAAATAGAAACAATCATTCAATGCCCCTTTGAAGGCTTCCATTATACTTCCAGGCATTGGGTTTCAGATCCAAACCAATCGCTGTGTGTGCAATTTTCCTGCTCACATAATATTTGCTTCTTTTGCAAATTACTTTAAACCCATGCAGAGATAGTAGGAGCTGCCGATGCTGGAGAATCTGAGATAAGAAGGTGTAGAGCTGGGTGAACACAGCAGGCCAAGCAGCATCAGAGGAGCAGGAAAGCTTAGGAGTCGGGTCCGGACCTGAAACGTCAGCTCTCCTGCTCCTCTGATGCTGCTTGGCCTGCTGTGTTCGTCCAGCTCTACACCTTGTTGTCTCTACTTTAAATCCGTGCCCTTGATTTGAGAGCTTTGTGGAAGTGATTCATGAATCAAACTGCTGAATGATCTTTACTTTGAAGGATTGATACTGCAGGCTCCACCTGGCATGCCTCTCACTTCATGTAACCTGTTCGCCCACATTAAACTCCTGCACCCAGCCCCATGTCCTTTGAATACCTTTTTAACAGACTTATTTCCTATCATGATTAATTGTTTCCAAACTTCTCCGACAGTTCCTAGCAACTTATCTCTATTACATTGCCACAGCTTCCAATTCCACTTGAGTTTAATACCCCTGTAAGCATCAGTTAAGCTCCAGATGTCACATCTGTGCTTAAAAGCATCACAAAGCTCTCAGGAGTATTTGCTTCTTTCTATCTGTGGGCATTATCACTGAAATATGTTAATGTCTTACAACATCATATTGCAAAATTTCCGACATTTGGACATAATGTTAGCTGATGAAAGACAAACGTGGGAAGCAATAGCAATGATCCCAGGTATGAGGAATTTTAGTCAGGAGGAAAGTCTAAGGAAGTTGGACGTTTCTCATTGGCAAAGTATTGAAGGTTATAAAGGAAATTATATAAATTGGCTATAACGGTGAAAACAGAGGTCACAGGTTAAAAAGTTTAAAAATTGCCAATAAAGTAGGAGGATGGACAGGATTTTAAATGTATAAAAAAGGTTAATGGACATTTAGGGTAAATTACAGAGGGGCAAGTAGTCAAGTGATCAACAGGTTAAACTCAAGGTATAACTGGATTCTCTAGTATAACAATGGATCTGATGGCCTGTGAAGAGGCAAAGGTGGTTAAAGATCAACTGAAAAGACGTAGCTTGTCTTGCACCAATGGAGCGGCACACAATGGATAGAAAGTGAGATATTATGGAGAAATCTGATGGAGAGAAGGGGGCAATCAAAAGCAATCCTGAGGAATTAGCAAACATTGGTCAGGCAAAATGATCTGCTTTGGTGCCATGTGGACAGCTTTGATCTAAAACGGTTAACATCACAAATTATATCTCTTGTACCCTAGTCAATAGAACGTTTCTCTAGAATTATTTGAGAAATCCCAATGCTCTCTCTCTTTTCCTGCTTTGAAGAATATTATGGAGATTTAAGCATATGAATGGAAGCAGAAATGTAGATAAATAATTTATGTATTTGGACTGCGGTGGATGCTAAATCATAGAAAGTAAGTGAAGAAAAAAATAAATTCAACAGGGAATGATTCTTCCTTTCACAAGGGAAACACAGACAAGAGGGATAACTCTTAAAATTCAATTGAAACAAAGGTCCTGAAAAATAAATGTCACCTTTAGAGCTTTAGAATATTGGGAAACAGAAAAATTTGGGAGAATTAGGATTGATGGTTGATTGGCTCACCGAACAATGGAGTACATCAAATGCATTATGGACCAGACCAGACCTTTCAAAATATTTTAAGAAGGTAGCCTTGATCCTAACATTTTCTTATTTTAAAGGCAAATGTAGCGCGCTGTATTCCAGATGCAATTTGATTGGTCAAACTACTCGATGTTAAGCATAACACAATATATTTAAAACACTATCATTAAAATACAACAAAAGAAAGATGAATTTAGAATAATTTAACTCTACTGGAAGACTTAACAGAATAATAGATACCATAACCGTTACTAATTAACTGTTCCAATATAGTAACATTCAATAAACACACCCTTGGCAAAAAAAACAGCAAATTCAGAAAAATAGGTTTGTCTCACAGGGTAACCCAGCAGCAGAGAGAAAACCTGGATTCTATCCAACAGCAACTGATGCTAAATCTCAAAGGTAAAGAACTAAAAAAATACTGTTGTGGTTGGTTGACTCGCCAAGATGGTTCATTGTTGTTCTGGAGATAAACCATGCTGGGTAACATCATCAGTGCAGCTTCCAATGAAGTGCTGTTGTGTTTTCCCGCCTGTTATTTGAACTCTGGAATCCGTTGAGCTGGATGACCTCACTTCCGACTTTCCTTTGCAGTGGAGTCGATCTCTATGTGTTTGTTGATGGCTTTCATCATGGAGTACCAGGCTTCTAGGAATTCCCGTGCTTGTTTCTGCTTTGCTGGTCGCAGGATCCTGGTGTTGCCCCAGTCGAATTGGTGGTTCTCCTTATCCATGTGGATAGAGATGAGTGATTAATGCTCATGTCTTTTTGTTGACGAGCCAACCAGCCACAACATTCACAAACGGAGCTACAAATCTACTCTAAAACCTTGAAAAACAAACTAACAATCCTGGTCAGATAGAGCCAGCCACACCCCTCCAGGCTGCTTCTATTGTTTCAACTTAAAAAAAAACTCTAGGCCTCACAAGCTGTTTACTTTACTGGCATTTTCCAGTAGACAGCTCATTACCTCTGTCTTAGAACCTCCCTTTAAACAAAAAGGACAAAATAACCTCTTAAAACCACAGCATTGTCACAAATGGCTTACTCTTGTCCTATTCCCACGAAAGACTAATGGAATGATGAAGAGCAGTCTGTCGTATTCAACGAGGAAGATTGTGAACTCACATACACTCACTAGCAAATGATGGTGAACGCTTACCGTAATAAATTAAGTTCTTTTCACTTCTTCTGAAGAAGATCCCGGTCGCACGTGATGATGCCACATCGGCTCCGCGGTTTATCAGCTCTTTCACCAGATGAACATTTTCGTTTGCCACAGCAATGTGCAGGGCTGTTTTCCCTATCCAACAAAATGATATGCAGTCACTTCCTATTGATCCTGATCCTAACCCCAACAACATTCCTCAACTCAGCTACCCATTCCCCATTTATGGGGAGGCGATGGCCCAGTGGTATTATCGCTGGACTGTCAATCCAGGGACCCAGATAAAGTTCTGGGGACATAGGTTCAAATCCCACCACGGCAGATGGTGGAATTTGAATCCATTAAATATCTGGAATTAAGACTCCAATGATGACCGTGAATCCATTGTCAATTGTTGGGGAAAACCCATCTGGTTCACTAATGTCTTTAGGGAAGGAAACTGCCATCCTCACCTGGTCTGCCTGACGTGTGACTCCAGGCCCACAGCAATGTGGTTGACTCTGAACTGCCCTCTGGGCAATTAGGGATGGGCAATAAATGCCACCTAGCCAGTGATGCCCTCATCCCGTGAAGGAATGAAACAAAAAAAAGTTCCTGACTTACTGTTTTGTACATCGATACACAGAGATTTACCGAGGCATTATTGTAAATCTACATTACAGTCAAGTGCAAACACCAGTTTCCACCTTTCCCTTTGTACAAATACTCAGCTCTTTGTGTTTTTAAGCATTTTTATTATTTTAAAGAACCCACCAGCAACTCACCTGAACAACTATATATCAATTAACGAATAACAAACACTGCTTGCCAGGCCTGTGTCACAACAATGTAGTTACAAAACGGGTAAGGAAACAAGAGAAGGATCTAAATCAAAATGGTGTTAGAGTGGGGAAACTATGCACTCTAGGCCCGGTGGTGCCCACCTCTCTCTGAAGACATCGAGAGCATTGGTGGATACTGCATACTCCTTGTCTGAGGGTACCTGGGGACGAACTTAATTGTGGAAGAGGAGGAACAAATTGGGAACTATGGACCACTCCCTTGCCCACAGCCTGGACCTGTTGATGGCCACTTCGGCCAGGCCCAGGTGGAGGTCCACAAGGAGGTCTCTGAACTGCCCACGCCAAGTGAAGAACTCGGCTCTGCTTTTCGTTTCGAAAACCTACCGCCAAATCAAACCCAATTAAACAACTAAACAAGTAACAAGCACTGCCTACTTATTGCAATAATAACAAATACAAAAAAGGTGGGGAATACAAGGGAGAGGTTAAATCAAAATGGTGTCGGACAGGGAGATAACGCACTCCAGTCCCGCCAACACCTACCTCTCTCTGAAGGTTTTGAGGTTGTTGGTACACAGCGCATGCTCCTCCTCTAAGGGAACCTGAGCATGAATGTAGCCGTGGAGGAAAGGCAAGCAATCAGAGTTGACGACTCCCTCCTCAGCCCACTGCCAAGAACTCAGCTCTTTCTGTTTCAAAAATCCACCACCCAATCACCAAAGTAATCACCTGGACAGACAGACTACAAACACTGCCCACTAGGGGCAGTGCGACACTAACACAAGGTAGGCAGAGAGGGAGGGGTCTAAAATCAAATGGAGTCAGAGGGGGAAATAAGGCATTCCACTCCCTGCAGTGCCCACCTCTTAGAACTCAGCTTGTAGATGTTTTCTAACCAACCTATTCAGAGATTTTAATTGCACACCTCTGGAGAAGGTGGGACTTGAACCTGGCCTCCTGGTCCAACGGTAGGGGCATTAGCACTGTGCCACAATAGCCCGAGCTCAGCTCTTAAATACAACAATCCAATGAGGGTTAACTGTTCTCAATCCACTCTGGACCTATGCCTTAAAGGGCCCTGCATTTCTGTCTCTGACCCTCACTGTGTAGGCCACATTCCTTACTCACTACAGTCATGGCCAGAGGAGATGAAGATAAATCCCAAAGAAATCAGTATCCTCTTGGATGTTTTCATGGTTAAGTTGTGTTTGTTTTAAAAATGAACAATCTGGACTCATAAAATGGCTGACACTGATTGTGTGATCATTTGACAAGAAGCCTCTGAACCCCCTGCATTATTTAGGCATTCCAGCTAAAGCTGACACCAAGGACTTAGAGACAAGCTGTTTGAGGCAAAAGAAAACTTCAAAACCTATTAAATTAAAATGGTCACTAATATTTCTACAGTGAGCTCATCAGCTCACAATGGAAACTCTATTGGGGGATATAAATCTACACTGTTGTTAACTTAACAACCTTCCAATTCACCTCCTGAGATAATCCTTCAGCACCTGAAAGGCCTGTTTTTGTCAGAGCTCTGAAAATGGAGCTTGTTGAATTGTTTAAATATGCAGCTCATAGAATCAGAGAATCCTTACAATGCGGAAAGAGGCCATTTGGCCCATCGGGTCTGCACTGATCTTTCAAAGAGCATCCCAGACCCAAACCCTATCCCCATAACCTTGCCCTATCCTTGTAACCCTACTTTTCCCATGACTAATCTATTTTGCCTGTGCATCCCTGGACACTATGAGCAACTTAGAATGGCCAAACCACCTAACCTGCACATCTTTGGACTGTGGGAGGAAACCGGAGCACCCAGAGGAAACTCACGCAAACACGGGGAAAACGTGTGAACTCCACACAACATCACGAGAAAAGCAACTCCAGGTCTTAGTCGCTAGAAGGCCTGTTCTCCATCTTTCTCTCCCTCTTAAGAATCTCATCTCCAGAAAGCACCTCAGGACTTTGCTGTCAAACTGGATCAGTTCTCTGAGTACAAGAAGTATTGCTGGAGCTTCAGCTGCTAATCACCTGCATCCTACCTCCCAGGAAAGGAACTACTACAACATCAGCTGACCTGATAGTCTCCCAAACGGACAGCGACTCACTGGACTGTAAGTCAAGTAAACTAATACCAATATCTTTGATTTCTAAAGAAATTCAGAAGATGTAACTTCTTTTCTTCCAATTCTCTTTCTTTCTACATTGTTTATGTGCAAATGGAGTTGCAAAACAATTCCCCAACATTTCGAATGTTTTGTTAACAAAATCTCTCTTTGATTTCATCTTGCAAGGTTATTGCTGTGAGTTGATTTGAAAACTTAGCATCTGAGAGGCCAGGATTTGGGGAGCACCTTTGGGCCTATCTCAGTAAGGGACAAGAGTGAAAAGTAGAAAGAATCAAATCAAATAATACCTCATCGTATCAGGCTTAAAAGGAGAGAAGCAATCCTCAAATTCCACTTTGTCAGCGGCACCATCCATTCCCCTTTCATCACCGACCGCTCTGTTTCCATATTTAAGCTGTTACATGACACCTCACCCACAATGTCCACCAACCCCTCAGTCCTTACGTAATGTCTTACATGACAGAAACAGGCCCTTTGGTCCAGCTCATCTGTACCGACCAGATATCCTAAACTGATCTGATCCTATTTGCCAGCATTTGGCCCATATACCTCTGTCCATATACACATCCAGTTGTCTTTTAAATATTGTAATTCTACCAGCCTCCACCACCTCCTCTGGCAGAAAGTTCCACACACGCACCACCCTCTGGGTGAAAAAGTTGCCCTCTCAGGTCTCCTTTAAATCCTTCCCCACTCACCTTAAACTTATGCCCTCTAGTTTTGGACTGCCCTACCAGAGGATAAAGACCTTGGCTATTAACCCTATCCATGCCCCTCATGATTTTATAAACCTCTACACAGGTCATCCCTCAGCCTCCAATGCTCCAGGGAAAATAACCCCAGCCTATTCAGCCTCTCTGTATAGCTCATACCCTCCAAAACCTGGCAACATCCTTGTAAATCTTTTCTGAACTCTTTCAACATCAACATCTTTCCTACAGCATAAGATCAGAACTGAATGTAGTATTGCAAAAGTGGCCTCACCAACCTGAACAGCTACAACAGATTAGCAAGGCTAGATCACACAGAATACAGGGACAACTAGTCATTTGGATACAGAACTGGTTTGAAGGTAGAAGACAAGAGGGTGGTGGGTTGCTTTTCAAACTGGAGGCCTGTGACCAGCGGTATGCCACAAGGATTGGTGCTGGGTCTAATTTTGGTGTCGTTTGCAAACTTACTAACCATACCTCCTATATTCACATCCAAATCATTGATATAAATGACAAAAAGCAGTGGACCCAGCATCAATCCTTGCAGCACTCTGCTGGTCACAGGCCTCCAGTCTGAAAAGCAACGCTCCACCACTACCCTCCGTCTCCTACTTCAAGCCAATTTCGTATCCAATTGGCTAGCTTCCCCAGTATTCCACGTGATCGAACCTTGCTAACCAAACTACCATGCAGAACCTCTTGGAATATCCCACCCATCCTAATGCAACACTTAACCCCTCACTCCTTATTTATCCCAACCCATTCTAATACAAAACTTAGCCAGATCCCAGTTTGGGTTAACAAGGGCGAAAGTTCATGAATGAAACAATAGAGTCTACCTTCGTACAGCTCCGAGGTGGCAGGCACATTGATGAGATCTGGCACTTCTTCAAGGAGCATAGTCGCTACCTCATGATTTCCGTACAAAGCTGCTATGTGCAATGCTGTCTCACCCATCACTCCTACCAGGAAATAAAAGCAGCCACAATTACCACAAGGTACTGAGGTTTGCTTTCAGCTACTGTTGCCAACACTCAAGGAATTTCCTGGAGTCCAGGGGAATGAAAGATCGATCTTTGGTCGCTGCTGCAAGTGAGAACTTATGCATGGCATTAAAACAATTATGTCTTTTTAAATTTCTTAAACACTTTTATTTGTCAAAATTAAAATCTCGGTTAGTATTTAATCAATACATCATCTCAACCCAATGCCTGTCAACTCTTCAATCCTTCTCTATCCAAGTACTTTTCAGGAAACAAGCTGCTGGGGGCAGGAGAGTTATGGTTGGCTGGTCACATGAAGAAACCTCTTTAGACTATATCCAACCTGACCCGGCAATTCTGCCTCACACAGTATCTATCTCATTTATTGCCTCAGTGCGTCACTCACAGCCCTGAGATTGAGTGTGATTAGCAGTCAGTCAGTATGCAATGAGTGTGAGACTGGAATTAATGAGGCTTATCAAGTATTATGATGGCCCTCAAGGTTAATTACTTACAGGGCAGATTAGACAAGGTAGTGCTGCTTTCGAGGTCAAAGAAGGAGGACGGGAGAAAGAGGTTGAACAGCAGCATCAACACCAGCATTGACCAGTCAGACCCAGTGACCCCTTCCTGTGCTGCGTTTTAATTAAAATGAAAGCATACATCCATTTGTTACCTTCCTCAAAATTAAATGTGCCTTCTCACCTTTTTCGAAAGGGTCAACGGAGTGGCATTCCAGGAGTTTCTTGATCGCACTGACATCATTCGCTCTTGCTGCTGTGAACAGAGGTACTTCCAAGATCCTGATGGAGAGAAATCACACAGATGGATTCAAACTGTGGGCACGTTCACTATCAAACTGACTGGTCAAGGCAAATGCATTTGGAGGGACGTATTGTTCTCCACACTTGTTACTTTGTGCTGGTCCTGGTGAACAATCTTCCCAGAGAATCACAGGATCATTCTGACAGGAGGACAATCAGCTCATTGTGCCCAGGTTGGCTCGGAGTGATCCAATCAGAGTCCCGTATTCCTGCTCTATCCCGGTAGTCCTGCTAACGTTTCCTTTAGTTATTTATTCAATTCATTATGATACTTACTTTTCAATCTATATACAAACCGTGAGCATGAGTGGGCCATTCAGCCCCTGAGTCCTCGATGAGATAATGGCTGATCTGTGTGTAATCTTAAATCCACATTCCCACCTGCCCCTGATAACCTTCCACCCCTTTACTTAACAAAAACTTACCCATTTACCTTAAAAATATTCAAGAATCTGCCTCTATCACATTTTACAAAAAGTGTTCCAAAGATTATCATAGAATCCCTACAGTGGGGAAGCAGGCCATTTGGCCCATCAAGTCCATACTGACCCTCTGCAGAGCATCCAACCCAGTCTCACCACACCCCCACCCTATCGCTGTAACCCTGCATTTCCCGTGGCTAACCCACCTAGCCTGCACACCTCTGGACACCACAGGGCAAATTAGCATGGCCAATCCACCCTAACCTGCACATCTTTGGAGTTTGGGAGGAAACTGGAGCACCCGGAGGAAACCCACAGGGGTAAAATGTCCAAACTCAACACAGACAGTTGCCCGAGGGTGGAATTGAACCTGGGTTCCTGGCCCTGTGATGCAGCAGAGCTAACCACTGAGCCACCATGTCACCCACTGAGGGAAAAAGTTTTGCCTCATCTGTTTTAAATGGGTGACTTGTGATTTTAGTAACATCATTCTCCTGTAAGAGAAATCATCTTCCCCCATCCCCTCTATTCAGATCTTATATGATTCTGCTCCCACCACAATTGTAGGAGAAGCCTAAACGCTAACAATTGGCTGCATTAAAAATATTCTCTTCATTTCCACAGCCCCCCCACCCTTTCTTTGGCAGCTGCATCTAACAGCTTCACTCCTGAGGATGGAATTAGTACAGCCAATCACAGCTGAGAATGCCACAACACACAAAAATGAGAATTAACCCCATCTCATTTTATGCAAGCATGATAACATGATGACATCCCAAACTAAATAAAATATTCACCTATTATTGATCAAGCCGAAACTGTGATCTGGCGGCTAACGTCACCAGCGAAAAAGATACAAGTATCTTCCTCATGCCCCAATGTCGCTGTAGTGGCTCTGGGCATGTGTTACTGACAGATACCCAGTAAATATGAGTAAACCGATAAGAGTTAATCTGAACTGGACCGTCAAGGGGACACATTCCAAACATAGAATTTGTCAGGCTGGAGAAGTGGCAACATAAACAGATGACAATAAATATTAAGAGATAGAGGGACAGATACAAATGAGGAGATCCAGGGATAGGTATTAAGTAGAAACATTGATAAAAAAAAGATACATTATATTTATAGATGTGGACAGATAGAGATACAATAGAGAAGCATGCGTAGGGACAGAGATCTAATTAGTTACATCTAAAGGCAGGCACAAACACTAAAAGAGAGATAGAAACCGATAGTAAAAGAGATGCACAAGGACACAGTAAAATGCGCAGAGTGAGGGACTGTAAGTTGATAGACTAGGTAGATTGTGATCTGGGTAGATTAACTGCAGACAGACAGATTGACAGAAACAGGTAAATAAATAGATGCATGGTAAATCTGTGTTGTTTAAAACGTCACTAAAGAAGAGTGAACTGTGGAAAATGCATTGTAACACTGTCAAAATGTTCTGCCTGAGACTGCTTCTGTTCCCACCCATCCCCCAGCTCCCTCCCTAACACACTCACTCACACAGACACACACACTCTCTCTCTCACACACACACACATTCACACAATCACACACACACACACTCACTCTCACACACAATCAGCCCCCATCACCCCATACGCACTACAGCCACCCACATTTGCATATACTCCCACCTACACACACAGCCTCAACTCCCCCTGCATATTCAACCCATCCGCACAAAAATACACACGCGCCGCACACCCATCTGCACACACATCCACATTCAGTCACCCATATGCACACACACACATGCACTCCCATCCACATATGGATGTATGCGGATAATCCCCATCCTACATACACACACATACTCTCACACTCACCTATATGACCCATGGACAAATAAAAACATGCAGCAGATTTGCTCTATACTGCAATTAAATGCTAAGGAGATTAATTTCTCTCAGTGTCAGTGTTCACTCCAATCTCTCCTTTCCATTTGTTGGTTACTAGAGTCACAGTGAAATGGTTATGAACTACATGAGACACTAAGAACAGTTAAATTGTGAGGAAGCACTTTTCCCCAGCTCAGAATGTCCCCTAGTGCTTCACAGCCAGTCAGTCATTCTGAAATTTAGTATGTGGTATCATGTAGGAAATGTGGCAGTTAATCAGTGCACAGCAAGATCCCTTGAACAGGTAGACATGACTTCAGTTTAACATATTATTTGGCAGATTGTATGCGACAGGCTCTGCATGCTTTTGTGGAGTTTGGACACTTTTCCCCATCTCTCTCTCTCTCTCTCTCTCTCTCTCGCTTTCTGTACACATTTAAGCATAAAGAACCTCTTGATGTTCCCCTTTGACTGTTTCCCACCAGTCTGATGGAAGGTCAAAGAGGGGCTTGATGGTTCTCCAACCTGTCTAATCCCTTTTGAGTTCCTCACTATTTTCTGGGGTCTACAGTTTCACTGTCATCTTCTACGTATCTTGCTGGTCTGCTGGTCATCCTGCATGTGACAGTCGGCCAGCAGGAGGCAGTGGTCAGAGAAGAACACCGGCTTGACATTGGTGGATCTGACCGAGAACGTACAGGACACCAACAGGAAATCTATCTTTGAGCGGAGAGACCCGTCTGGCCATGTATCTTTGCTGCGCTGCGTCTGCAGGGATGCTGACGATGTTGTGGAGCTTGGGGACTTTAACTGTTTCCATCAGGAAGCTGGACATGGCGTCCAGTTCGCTGTCAGTCCCTCTGGATGGTCCATCTGCATCGATGATGCGGATGAAGTCTCCGGCCAGAATGACCGGCCTGGACGTCACCAGCAGCAGTGGGAGCTGCTCACTCTGTCCCCCCGGGGCGTACACGGTAATTAGTCTCAGGGGAGCGTTTCTGTACATAACATCTGTAATGAGGAGGTGCCTGCCCTCCACCTCCTTAACCTCGGAGATGGTGAAGCTGCCTCCCTGCAGCAGAATATCCAGGCCGGAGGAACGGCAATCATTCCGTGCCCCCCCACCCTGGGACCAAACCGAAGGCCCATGGGTCCACAAGCTTGACCATCTCCCGCAGCGGCTGAGGTGCAGTATCCCACACTCCTGCAGAAACAGGAGGGCCGCTTTGACATTGGCCAAGTAAGGCAATGTGGGGTCACATCGTGTAGTAGATTTAACACAACGCAAGTTAACACTGGCAGTTTTAAAACCCATTGAAATTTTACAGAATTAAGGTCCAGGACTACTCACTGAGGGACTCACTAAAGCTTGGGGCAACTGCTGCCGAGGCGCACTGAGGAAAGACCACCATCTGAGGCCTTTCCACCAACGTACAATGGAGGTCCATTCAGTTATTAGACCCTCTCGGTGCCTGAAATATATATAAATACAGTCTTGTATATGGAAGAAATGTCTTGCATTTGTTTGTTATACACGTGTAAAGACTGTGTACAGAGTCGAACTGCTCAAGCAACTATGTATACATATAAAGATTTTTTGTGAATAAAGTATATTTTTGAAATAAAAGAAAGAACATATCCAATAGTGCAGCATTCTCTCGGTACTAAACGGAAGTAGCATCAACTTGGATGATGTGCTCAAACTCTGGTCTGGAACTTGAAACGAACCTTCTGCCAAAGAAACAAGTGTGAACTCTGAACCCGACAGACATCAAAATGAACACATTGCCTGACTTAGCACTTCTGTGTTTCAAAACATTCATCACAGTCAACACAAAGCAACCTCCTACTAGTTACACAGGCATCCTTTACATATCTGCCTGTTATATAGCTGTCTATTACTCACTCATCCATTACAAATTCACTTTGCCACACCCCCTCATTACAGCCTGGCTATTATCAGCCTCATCCATTATATACCCATAGCATACACATTTGTCATATACCTGTCTTTTTACACACTTCTCCTACTATGTACTCACACATGTTATACACATATCCATGACATATATTGTCTGTTACACACCTGCTCCACACTTGGCAGTTACACAATCATCCAACTGCTAGTTACACACTCGATCTTTCAAATATTTGTTGCATTTTCATCTATTACACATTCACCCATTACTCACCAGTTGACACATACCTACCCCACATTGTTACACGCTTGTCTGCTATATACTCACGCATTGCACACTGTCCCTGACATACACACTGTAACACTTCATACATTCCCTACAGTGTTGAAACAGGCCATTTGGCCCATTGAGTCCACACCGACCCTCCGAAGATCATCCCACCTAGACCCCCTCCCACTTACCCTGTCCCTGTAACCCTGCATTTCCCATGGCTTACCCACCTAACCCACAACTCCATGGACACTATGGGGCAATTTAGCATGGCTAATCCACCCTAAACTGCACGTCTTCGGACTGTGGGAGGAAACCGGAGCACCCGGAGGAAACCCACGGGGAGAATGTGCAAACTCCACACAGACAGTCGCCCGAGGGTGGAATTGAACCCGGGTCCCTGGTGCTGTGAGGCACTGTGCCACACTTGCCTGTTATACACTGACCTGTTACACACCTTGTCTCATGTTCTTCTTCATTGATTTTGATGTTATTCAGTGAAAGACCTCATCAGTAACCGATGGAGAACAGGACAGGATTACCACGCTGGGTTCCAAACTCTCATTTAGTTGGCATTTATGTAGCACCCTTCACAACTTCAAGGCATCTTTCAGCCTGGGTCTCTTGGTTTACGAAAGGAGATATGCACCACCTAAGGATTCCTGTTGGGAATGCAGGTCTGCAGTGAGCAGATTCAGACTCCACCACTACGACCAAACAGACACATCTCTGGTGAGCCCAGAAACTAAGTGCTGTGGGATCATTTAACATTTAGCAGCCTATTCTTACTCACTCAGTGTCCACCCAAGCCCCTCTCCCAGTAGATATCGTCGGTACTAACCAGATATGCCAAATGGACGACTTTCGTTTCATTTTGTAACACAGGAATGTCCCCCAACTCCAAGCTCCTGAACTGAGGAGGAAATTTGTACAGAAAACAGCAACCCTGCCTCACCTCTTGTGCTGCAAAACGTGAAGCTCATCGATTCTCTCCTGCTGGGCAATTCTGGGCTGGAGTTTTACTGACAATCCATTGACTAAGGCAGAGACAGACCATCGACCACTTCCCAATAGAAATCCCATCATCCTTCGCTCGTTGCCTCCAGCTCTTTCTTTCTGTGCCCAGGAAGGTTGGCTGTCAGCTGCCAGAATTAAGAAAACTCCCACCTCTTCCCAAAGTCTGCAAGAGCCCCTTAAAGACACCTCACATCCTTTGAAGTTGGTAAGAATTTGCTGTGAGCCTGCTCCTGCTCAGAGTCCATCCACATGCATTCAGGTTGTGATTTGAACTGAATTCACTTCCTGGTTTAACCCTTTGCTGCCTGTCCCAGCTGTTTCTTCCTGCAATGAGCATATCCAACAAAAGTGACCCTTAACCTCTTACTCTACTTTCCCCACTTCTAAAGGGAACATGGCCCTCAGGGATGGGTGGGGAAATTGCTGGGGTATGTGCTGAACTCAAGGCGTGGGCACACCACTTGTAAACTCATTTGTAAAGAGCAATTTTTGTCAGTTTGGCCCCTTTAAGGAGACACTAAAGATCATTGGTGTCACAGTGGCTGACTTGAGGTTGTCACTCCTACTGAGGGTGTCGTCACAGCAACCAGGGGAGTCTTTTTTCTCTATTTTTGGTGAACTGATCCATTGCAAGGTGGTTGATTGGCAGGGGAACAAGGGTAACGTGTAGATCTCAGAGAATGTGCTGGGGAAATCGCAGATAGTGAGATTATGTGGACTCCTGACAACAAATATACAAACAGTCAGCGCTGACAGATTGTTAAATTCTTGTCAGCAATGTTGCAAGATCTGTGGGAATGTTGAATTTATTACCGCAGTGGGTAATTGACATGCCTACTGCATTTAAGGGCGAGTTCCACAGGTACAAGAGATATTAGGTCAGTTGAGAAAGTTTGATCGAAGTAGTATGTTTAAAAAAGTGCCTTAGAGGAGGAAAGAGAGGCGGAGAGAGGGAAATGCAGATCTTAAGGCTTCAGTAGCTAAATGGTGGAATAATTAAAATCGGACATATAAATGATGCCAGAGTTAAAGGAGCACAGATATCCCACAGGGTTGTGGGGCTGGAAATAACTGCAGAGTTGGAGAGGGGTGAGACCATGGAAGGATTTGAAAATAAGAATGATAATATTAAAATGGATCCAATGATGCTTCACGAGGATCATCGAATCCCTTTAGTGTGGAAGCAGTCCATTTGGCCCACTGAGTCCACACCGACCCTGAGAACATTCCACCCAGACCAACCCCTCTATCCTATCCCTGTATCTCTGCATTTCCCATGGCTGACCCACCTATCCCTTACATCCCAAGATGCTATGGGTCTATTTAGCACGGCCAATCCACCCCTAACCCGCACATCTTTGGACTGCGGGAGGAAACCGGAGCACCCAGAGGTAACCCACGCAGACATGGGAAGAATGTGCAAACTCCGCACAGTCAACTGAGGGTGGGATCCAAAGTAGAACGGTGAACATGGAGATGACGGAAGAAACAGAACTTGACTTCAGTCAGGATATGGGCAGCTTGATTCCAGCGCAATCTGGAAATTAAAAATGGGATCTTTCCATCCACGTCGCTCAGCATCACACCACCTGACATGAAACCGGAACAAAAAAACCTCTGCACCCTAAACTTCAACACAAACTATCAAACTCCTGTGTTCAACTGACATCATAGAATGTTCTGGAACTGTTTATTCAAGAATGGGAAGGCACCGTTCAAATCGATGGGGAGTTAGGCAGTTCCCAAATGTTTGTAGAGATGAAGGAGAAGAGAGCAGTTTGAAAGGAAATAAAGGTGGGAAGTAAGCCTTGATAGCATTCCAACATTCCAGGATACTCCAGGATAATGAACCTTCCATATGAAGCTGTGAACAAACACAGAGGAAATTGCAAAACCATTAAAATTTGCCTTTTCTTCAGTGGCTTTGGATTTCGTTGTTTTACGAATGCAAGAATTTTGGAGGCAGGTTGAAAAAACTTATTGTTTGACTGACAGTCAGGAACTCTCCAATCTGCTAATGATAGAAGACACTCACGTTGAATCATTCATGGGCCCAATCTTAACTCATTCAAAACGTTCCCACATGTCCCAGGTTAAAATGGGGATTAGCACTGGCACACTCACTCCATAAATGCTGTTGCACCGGCTCAATGTTTGTGGTCATTTGTTTCAGGTCATAAAGAACCTTTCATATTGTGTATAGTCAGTGTACATGTGGTTGAGGAAGTGGGGGCAGAGATGTACTGTGACTCCTGGGATAGACCATGGTCATGGACTGGGCTGGGGAGTAGCTCTGTGTGTGTGTGTGTGTGTGTGTGTATGAGAGAGTATGTGTGCGCACGAGCGTGCGTGCATGTGTGCACACAAGCATGCGTGTGTGTGTTCATTGTGTGTGTGCGCAAGTGTGCATGAGTGTGTGCACGAGTGTGCACACGAGTGTGCATGTATGCGTGTCTGTGTGTGTGTGAGTGTGTCTGTGCGTGAGTGTGTGCGTGTGAGTGTGTAGCTGTAGGTATGTGTGTGTGCGCGCACATGCAAGTGTGTTTGTGCGCATGAGCGTGCGAGTGTGTGTGTGCGCGAGTGTGTGTGTGCATGCGCGAGTGTGTGTGTGTGTATGTGCGCGCGAGTGTGTGTGTGTGTACGCGAGTGTGAGTGTGGGGGTGTGTATGCACATTCTCCCTGTGTCTGTGTGGGTTTCCTCTGGGTGCTCCAGTTTCCTCCCACAGGCCAAAGATGTGCTGGTTAGGTGGAGTGTCCAGGGATGTGCATTAGCAGGGGTAGGGTAGGGAGGTGGGTCTGGGTGGGATTCTGATGAAGGGTCTAGGCCCGAAACGTCAGCTTTCCTGCTTCTATGATGCTGCTTGGCCTGCTGTGTTCATCCAGCTCTACACCTTGTTGTCTCATACTCTTTGGAGGGGTCAGTGCGGCCTCAGTGGGCTGCCCCTTCACTGTAGGGATTCTATGAGAGGGAGAGGGGTGTGCCTGTAGACAGAGATTGAGGTTTGGATGGAGGAACTGTGTTGGGAGGACGTAGCTATGACCTGTTGAAGGAAGGAGGCTGAATGAAGGGACCTCCCAGACAATGTCAGATTGAACTGGATAACATGACCTGCAGGAAGGTGAGAAATTACAGTAGACTCAGGCACATTAAGATTCAGGTGTGAGGTCAGCCCTATTCCCTTATCAAGTGCCATGCACTTGTAATCTCTTCTGCTACGCTTCAGAGAAAATGAGTCAACAAGCAAAACATAGTATTCTCCTCTTTTCAGAGACAGTTAAATCGATGACAGCCTTTGATAGCCCGATGTAATCCAACATCAGCTTTTCCCCATCTGTCTCAGTGAGCTTTCTGATCTCATACGTGTAACATGTCACTGAATACATAGGAGGATCAAAGACCATGGAGCAAGGATTCAGATCATAACAAACTTGAAGGGAAATTAAGGTTAAACAAACAAATGTTTACAACAAGTGTAGGGAATGACTATGTGGTTTACTTTGAGGTAAACAATGTGGGGAGGTGATGGCTCGATGGTTTTATCACTAAGGTCATGTTACACACTTGCTTAAAACCTGCTGTCCTGGCAACATGTGCTAAGTGATTGTATGATTAGCAGGTTCAGTTGCATCAAAGTACCTAAAATGTTCAAGCCCATATTAATAGCAGTGTTCTGTTCTTACATCATTGATCTGAATTTGGGTGATATCCAACATGGGTATGGAAGGTTTGAGTTATAAAGAAAGGCTGAATAGGCTGGGACTTTTTTCGCTGCAGCATAGGAGGTTGAGAGGTGATCTTATAGAAGTTTCTAAAAGAAGGAGGGGCACAAATAGGGTCAATGGTAATTTTTTTTTCTCCCTAGGATGGGGGATTTCAAAAATAGGTTGCACATTTTTAAGGTGAGAGGAGAAAGATTTAAAAGAGACATGAGGGGCAACTTTTTTACACAGAGGGTGGTTCATGTGTGGAATGAACTTCCAGAGGAAGTAGTGGATGTGGGTACAATTACAATGTTTAAAAGACATTTGGGTAAGTACATGAATAGGAAAGGTTTGGAGGGATATGGGCCAGGAGCAGGCAGGTGGGACTAGTTTAGTTTGGGATTGTGAACAAAAACAGAAGTTGCTGGAAAAGCTCAGCAGGCCTGGCCGCATCTGTGAAGAGAAATCAGAGTTAACGTTCCAGGTCTGGTGACCCTTCCTCAGAACACATGGTAGCTAGGAAAATGTTGGTTCATGTACAGAAGATAGGGTGGGAGGAGGGGTTAAGGAGTAAACGATAGGTGGGTATAGAGCCAAAAGAGAGAGAAGAACAGTTGGACAGACAATCTGACCCCACGACGAAAGATATATTTCCCTCCCCACCCCTATCTGCCTTTCGTACGTACCGCTCTCTCTGCGACTCCCTCATCTGCTCCACACTCCCCACTAACCCCACCACCCCCGACACCTTTCCCTGCAACCACAGGAAGGGCTACACCTGCCCCCATACTCCCCCTCACCTCCATCCAAGGCACCAAACAAACCTTCCACATTAGACAGGCGTTCACCTGAACATCCGTCAATGTGGTCTATCGCATCCGCTGCTCCCGATGTGGCCTCCTCTACATCGGTGAATCCAAGTGGAGGCTCAGACACCGCTTTGTAGAGCATCTGCGTTCTGTCCGCAACAAACAACAACACCTTCCAGTCGCAAACCATTTCAACTCCCTCTCCCACTCCCTGAACGACATGTCCATCCTGGGCCTCCCCCAGTGTCACAATCTCACCACACTGCAAACTGGAGGAGCAGCACCTCATATTCCGCCTCGGGAGCCTACAGCCTGATGGCCTAAATGTGAACTTTACCAGTTCCAAAATCTCCCCACCCCTGGCCTCATCCCATGACCAACCCTCCCTCTCATCCCCACCTCCTTGACCTGACACAACCTGTCCATCTTCTTTCCCACCTATCCGCCCCTCCCACTTCACTGACCAATCCCCACCACTGCCTACCTGCACTCACCTATCACCATCCACCTCCCTTCCCCAGCCCCACCCCTTCTCCCTCTATTTCCCAGCTCCCTTCTCCTCCTCCATTTCTGAAGAAGGGACCTGACCCAAAACGTCAGCGTTCCTGCTCCTCTGATGCTGCCTGGCCTGCTGTGTTCCTCCAGCCCCACATGGTGTTATCTAGGACAAACAAAGGAGTTGGCCACGTGACTGCCGACATCAGTGACAATCGTGTTACTTCTGCTTCCTCCCATATGACTGCTCCAGTACACACCCCCACTCCTGGCCCCGTCTCTACACCCAGGCCCAGACCCAAACCCTGTTGGGTATTCACCTTCCCCCAGGACCTCCCCCCTCACGGAAGCTCAATGGTCAGTCCTCAGTAAAGGGCTCACCTTCATTCCCCTACATCCACACATAAACAAATTCAGCACACACCATGATGTTCAGCTCTTTATCCCCCGCCTCCACACCTATTTCTTTGAATGGGAATCCAACCCAACCCCTAACGACCCCTTCTCCCACCTCCAGAAAACTCTTGGAAACCCCCTCCTGCCCTCCTACCCTCCCTCAACCTTTTCATCTCAAACTGCTGCCGTGATATCAATCACCTGAACCTCTCCACTCCTCTCACTTACTCCAAACTCTCCCCCTTGGACTGTGCAATTACTCCAACTTCTCCACCTCTGCTCCCTTCGCTCTGACTTAACTTCACCATTAAACCCACCGACAAAGGTCGGTGTGCAGTGGTAGTATGGCAAACTGACCTCTGCATTGCTGAGGCCAGATGCCCACTCTCTGACACCTCACCCCACCGTCCCCTCCTCTGATCACCAAACTATCATCACCCAGACCATCAATAACCTCAACACATCAGGAGATCTCCCGTCCACAGCCTCCAACCTAATAGTTTCCCAACTCTGCACTGCCCGTTTCTATCTCCTACCCAAAATCCAAATACCCCAACTGCCCCAGTTGACCCATTGTGTCTGCCTGCTCCTGCCCCACCAAGCTCATCTCCTCCTATCTCGACTCCATTCTTTCCCCTTTGGTCCACAAACTCCCTACTTACGTTCGGGACACAACCCATGCCCTCCGCCTTTCCTAAGACTCTCAAGTCCCCAGGCCCCAACACCTCAACTTCACCATCGACGTTCACTCTATGTACACCTGTATCCCCCACACGGAGGGTTTAAAAGCCCTCCGTTTCTTCATCTGCCCTAGGACCAACCAGTCCCCCTCCACTGACACTCTCATTCGCTTGGCTGAACTGGGCCTCACTCTCAACAATTTCTCCTTCAATTCCTCCCACATCCTACAAACCAAAGGGGTGGCCATGGACACCCGCATGGTCCCAAAATATGACTGTCCAGCAGCAGCACCATCCCTCACCTCTTCCTCTGCGATATTGACTGCATCGGTGCAGCCCTCCCCCTCCTGACCTAACCTAACCCATCCATCTTTCACCTCACCTATCCGCTCCACCCTTCCCATGGACCAATCACAATAACACCTTACCTGCATCCACCTATCGCCATCTCTCCTACGGCCCAAACGACATCTCATTTTCCGCTTGGGGACCCTACAGCCCTCCGGACTCAATATTGAGTTCAATAAATTTAGGGCCTGAACTCTCCCATGTCCCAGCCCCCTACCCTGATACACCAGGCCTTGTTATCACATAGCCTGCCATTACACACTACCTATTGTTAGTCACTCACAGTCCCCATTAACAACTACTCACCCCCCAGCCAGATCGTTATCAGCTCCTTTGTCTGTCCAACTGCTTTTCTCTCTCTTTGAGCTGTATCCTATCGTTTACTCCCTACCCCACCCCGCCTCCCTATTTTCTGCATATAATCCGACTTTTTCCCAGCCACCATCAGTTCTGAGGAAGGGTCACCGGACCTGAAATGTTAACTCTGAATTTTTCTTCACAGATGCTGCCAGACCTGCTGAGCTTTTCCAGCAACTTCTGTTTTTGTTCCTGATTTACAGCATCCGCAGTTCTTTCGGTGTTTAGTTTGGGATTGTGTCCGGCATGGCCTCATTGGACCAAAGGGTCTGTTTCCATGCTGTATGGCTCTGACTCTATTTGTTGATAAAGACATTTTCACTTCTTGTCCCTTGCAAGAGATCCGGTCTCTGAAGAAGTGTCACTGGACTTGAAATATTAACTCTGTCTTTCTCTCTCCACAGATGTTGCCAGACCAGCAGTATTTTTTCTCCAGCAGTTTCTGTTTTTGTTTTGATCCAGTCTCTGAGGTGGGTCACCCACACTGGAATCGAGGCCAGTCAGGCTTCCAGGAGGCAGATGATCGATGGTACTTGCTGCTTCAGTTTCTGCATCCCAACAGGTCTTCCTGTGCCATTTTCCAGGGCAAGGGTAGGCATCCCCATGCTGTAAGTACGCCCTAGATTCTCGACATTCAAGTCATTCTGCATCATTATCCAACTCCACCCAAGCTATCACTCACTCCGGGAATTGAACACAAGGAAGGCCCAAAGATAATGAAGCAGAGACTCATTATTCACTGCCATCAAGTCATGACAAATGGGAAGGGATATTGGGGATAAACAAGGAACTGTTTACAGTATATGCAGCAAACTTTTTATTAACCGGCACCTATGGGACGAGAAGTGTGCTGGTTTAAATATTCCGATTGATCAAGAGATCCACCCAATCAATGTACAAACACACTCTAAGTAATGGAAATGTGATGCAGGGGGTATTCACATCACTGTTATACTTTATTTACAGCATCAATCACTTGAATAATAATACAGCTTTGCCTTAAATTAAACTCACCGGCAGAGAGCCTTCTCACTTGCACCCCACACCTGACCCATCCGGACATTGCAGAGTTCGCGTTATTTCAGGAAACTTCCAGTTTTCGAGGCTTTTTACCGTTTATTGAGAGTGCCGTTCACCAAAATGCCGGTTAAAACAATGTTTGCTGTGCAGGGATTGATGCTGTGGGTTTCATTGGACTGAGGAATTCCTTTGTTTGACTGCTCTCCCTTCACACATAAGCCCTCTTTCCATCAAACACACTCCTTCTTTCCCAGCAAGAGTCCATTCAACTGCTCCAGCTGGTCCAGGAGAACTACCCAGCTCCCTTCATTTGTCCATTACTGCAGGAGGTTCCATTGGTCATATATTGGGCACAATCTTCCATTTCTCGATGGGCTGAATGGCCTCCATCTACACTGTAAGGATTCTAAGATTCTGCCCTGGGAACAGCTTTTCCAACAGGATTACACAGATTCAGCTAATTGAATGTGCAGCGGCAAGGATCGCAGTTCAGTCTTAGAGTCATACAGCACGGAAACAGACCCTTCGGTCCATCCGGTCCATGCCAACCACAATCCCAAACTAAACTAGGCTCACCTGGCACCAGCATCATTCCCTGGATAATGGATTCAATCTATCCTCCTGCATCCCCAGTGTGCTAACTGAAGGCTCCATCTCCTTGAGGCAAATCAATAGAGACTTGTCCTAACGTCCCTCAAAGAGAAACAGAATAACTGCTCAGTCATGCAACTACATCAAGCTGAAGAATTCCTTTGTTTACCTAACAATTTCTAAGGTTGCATGAAGCGCCAGGAGATGTTTTAAATTCAAGACAACAAGGTGCAGAGCTGGATGAACACAGCAGGCCAAGCAGCATCATAGGAGCAGAGAGGCTGACGTTTCGGGCCTAGACCCTTCATCAGAAAAGGGGGAGGGG
>NC_063354.1:43398260-43420688 GCF_021869965.1 Rhincodon typus | reverse complement strand
CCCCTCCCCCTTTTCTGATGAAGGGTCTAGGCCCGAAACGTCAGCCTTTCTGCTCCTATGATGCTGCTTGGCCTGCTGTGTTCATCCAGCTCTGCACCTTGTTGTCTCGGATTCTCCAGCATCTGCAGTTCCTACTATCTCTGATTCGATGTTTTAAATTCAATTTGGTCATTTGAAAACATACACATTCCCAATCAGCTCCCCAAACTGTGAAGTGGGTGTTCCGGTTGGGTATAGTACAACACTACCCCCTGCTGGATGATGAATGCAGTGCACTACACTTCCTTGCATTTTCAGCTGAAAGGGGCTCAAATGCAGCGGAAAATGATAAGGTAACAAGAAAATTCTAGCAGGCACCAACATCTCACATGGGGTCTTTAAATGGAAAGCTATGTCTGGGTGTTTTTATTCATTAATGGAATGTGGGTGTTACTAGCTAGAACAGCATTTCTTACTCACATAGCAGTTCATAGACTTCAGGAAGAAAGGAGGAGGTCACGCCCCTACCTACATCAATACAGCTGAGGTGAAAATGGTCGAGAGTGTCAGTTTCCTGGGAGTGATAATCATCAACAATCTGTCCTGGTCTACACACCTTGATGTGACAGTCAAGAAAGCACAACAACGCCTCTTCTTCCTCAGGAAGCTAAGGAAATTTAGCGTGTCCATAGGGACTCTCACCAACTTTTACAGATGCACCATAGAAAGCATTCTAATTGGATGCATCATGGCTTGGTATGGCAACTACTCTGCCCAGGACTGTAAGAAACTACAGAGAGTTGTGAGCACAGCCCAGTCCATCATGCAAGCCAACCTCCCATCCGTGGACTTCACCTACACTTCTCGCTGCCTTAGAAAGGCAGGCAACACAAAGACCCCTCCCACCCCGCTTATACTCTCTTCCAACCTCTTCCATCAGGCAGAAGATACAGAAGCTTAAACACACATCCCAACAGGTTCAAAAACAGCTTCTTCCCCGCTGTTATTAGAGTTCTGAATGGACCTCTCAAATTTCAAACCTAATGTTGATTTTGCTCTTTTTGCACCTTCTTTGCATTCATTGTATTCCTCGCTCTGTTCAATTACCCTATGATCTTTGTATGGTGTGATCTGCCTGTACTGCATGCAAAACAAAACTTTTCACTGTACCTCGATACATGTGACAATAATAAATCAAATCAAATCAGTTAAGAATCAACCACATTGCTGTGGGTCTAGACATCAGGTAAGGATGGTAGATTTCCTTCCCTAAACAGTATTAGTGAACTAGATGGGTTATTTAACAACAATTAACAGCAGTTACATCATCACCATTAGATTAGCTTCATTTTTAGTACCAAATTTTCAATAAATCCAAGTTTTATTGTCTGCTGCAGTGAAACTTTATCCCATATCCCAGTTGAGGGTTACTAGCTCAGTGATATTACCTCCAGGTCATTGTTTAGGGTGAGAAGGTACTGAATCAAGACCCTGATTGTAACATTGCAGGATTCTATTTTAGTTTTGGTTTGTTCAGAAGCAGCAAGAAGCTACAGATAATATTTCTTAAACACCCAGCTCCCACCTCCTCACCATTATCCAACCCCGCACATCCTCCGCCAACTCCCCTGACACTCGAATGTTGGCAACCAGCCGCAATGTGGAGTTATTGGGCATCGTGCCCTGTCTGACTGGTGAACCCATCAAAGTCCAGTTCAATGGATCAATACAAGTGGTAAATGGATCTGAAAATAGCTTGGGTACTAGCCACTGTGACTAGGTCCATTTGTTTGGCACCATAGTATACAGATGCCCCCAGTCACATTGTTCATGGAATTACAGAGCAAAGGAGTGGGCTGCTCAGCCCATTGTGTTGTACTGGCTATTTGAAAGAGCAAAGAAATAGCCTCATGGCCCAACTCTCTCCATATCACCCCAAACTTTTCCTTTTCTAATATCTATACTCCTTTTTTCTGGACATGACTACGAAATTTGCATTTACCACTGTTTCAGGCAGCTCATTCCAGATTTCAATGACAAAAATCTAAAACGCCATTAAATGTAGAGAATAATATCCTAAAGTACCCCGTGGAATAGACACTGTACCAAAAACTGGAGTGACTTTGGTCAACGAAGTGCAGTTTAATTGGTTTTAGGGAGGAAAGTGAGGTGGAAGTATAAAGAGATCTGGAAGGGAATTCTAGAGCCTGGGGCCAAGGGAGCCAAAGGTACATCCACCAGCAGTGGAATAAGGAGAGGCTTAAACACATCAAGTCAGAGAGGCACAGCGATGGAGAGAACTGTGTCCTGGAGTTTGCACAGAAAGGTTCGCAAGCAAAGTACCCTTTAATTTTTGTGTGGACTTCTGAGGTCTGTCCACGAGATATTTAAACCAACGTGTAACTCATACAGAGGAGGATGGTGGAGGCTGTGTGGGGTTTTACAGCTGCTGTACAGTCACATGGCTCACAGAGAACATTGGCAGTGAGGGACGTAAGTTATAGAGTCACAGAGTCACATGGCACGGAAACAGATCCTTTAGTCCAACCATGTTCCCAAATTGAACTAGTCCCACCTGCCTGCACTTGGCCCATATCCCTCCAAAAACCTTTCCTATTTATGAACTTACCCAATGTCTTTTAAACATTGTAACTGTATCTGCATCCACCACTTCCCCTGGAAGTTCATTCCATACATAAACTACTCTCTGTGTAAAAAAAGTTGCCTCCCTTATATGCCTTGTCAATAATTCAGGCTACCCTTTTAGCTCTTTATTCTTTAAAGAGGTGTGGGCGTCATTGGCAAGGTCAATGTTGTTGCCCATCCCTAATTACCCTCGAACTTATTCCACTCTTTCAGTGGGAGTTAAGAGTCAGCCACATTGCTGTGGGTCTGGAATAACATGTAGACCAGACTAGGTAAGATCAGCAGATTTTCTTCCTTAAAAGACTTTGCTGAACCAGATGCAATCATTGGCAGTTTATTTAAATTCATTTATGGGATGTGGGTATTGTTGACTGGCCAACATTTATTACCCATCCATAGTTGCCCTTGAGAAGGTGGGGGTGAGTTGAATTCTCGAACCGCTGCAGTCCATGTACTGTAGGTTGACCCACAATACCCTTAGGCCAGGAGTTTGACCCAGTGATGCTAAAGGAACGGCGATATATTTCCAAGTCAGGATGATAGCATCTTGGAGGGGGATTTGCAGGTGCTGCCCTTGTCCTTCTGGATGGAAGTGGTTGTGGGTTTGGAAGGTGCTATCTGAGGATCTTTGGTGAATTTCTTTGGTGAGTTTCATGGTCATCGTTACTGAAAGGATGACTTACAATTCTAAATGTTAAGAAGTGGATTGAAATTAGACCAGCTGCCAATGTGAAATTTGAACTAAATAGCCCAGAGGATTGGCCTGAGTCTCTAGATTATTAGTCCAGTCAAGTTACAACTATGCCCCTTCACTCACCCACCCGCTTGCCACCTTACCCTCTCACCCATCTACCTCATGACCTTCCCTTCTCTCCACAGCTTCTCAAAGCGGCTTTCCAACCTTTGAATTTGTAACTTACCAGATGGTGACAGATAATGCCACAATAATTTGGCATGGCTTCAGTGCATATTCTCTCTGATGCTACCCGTGTGCAGCTGGATTTGGGATAGATCCTTCATTGGAGACTAGGCCTGGAAAATCGCAGGAAGGTAAGCGGGTGACTTTTAGTCTGATTTGAGTCAGAAATAGAGATATCAACCAGAATTGGAAGATTTGGGACAATGTCTGAATTGATTATGTACTGCACTAGCAGTGGATCCCTGAAGTTGGGTACAATCCTGTCTATTGATAGACTTTCCAGTGAGGAAATCAAGCCAGGATATAGGTGGCTGACATCTACCATGTTAGACTGGCCTGAAGTAGTCTCATGTTGCACATTACCACCTCAGACCTCACAACGGGGATTGGTCTTTGCAATAGGCCCCGACTTCATGAACCTCGTGCCTTTAAGTGAGGGTGTTGTGGGTGCCAATCTGCTCCAGAAGTTTGTGCACCTCATCGAGGCAGACATTTCAGTGAATTACTGAGGGAATGCTGCACGGTTGGAGGTGCTAACTTTCAGATGAGATGTTAAATCAAGGCTTCGTCTACTAGGCGGACGTAGAAGACGCCAAGGTCTTATCCAAAAAAATACATGGAAGCCCTCCCTGTTGTCCTGATTAATGTTCTCATCCAACATCAAAACAAATCTTGCTGTGTCTTATTGGCTGACATATTTGCTATACTACATGACTGACTGGACTTCAGAAGTAGCTCATTGGTCACAAAGGATTAGGAACGTCCTGAAGTTGTGAGAGGTGCTATATAAATAAAAGTTCTTGTTTTTCTCTTTCCCTGCTTGGGTTAGCAATCACTTGCCTTAGTATGGAACCTGAAGTCTCCAGAGTTGATTACCTGTTCCTGAGGACACACACCAGACTGATACCATCTATTTCCAGGTGACTTGTGGGAGGTATTTACTGCTCGTTTGGCTTCTTGGAGACCATGTTTCCTGGTAAGACCTGCCATTCTCTCGGTTATGAAGGCAAGCCAATGCTTTCTGTAATGAATGTGAGATTTCATCAGACAACCATGTTTCCCTTAATTTATGGTAAAACAGAATGTCCGAGGATCGGGATATGGTGAAATCATATTGTACTCTGCCCAGACAAAGGCCCATGTGACTTAGTTGCCATACCCCAGGTTATAGAGTCATAGAGTCATACAGCACGGAAACTGGCCCTTCAGCCCATCTCGTCCATGCCAACCAGGTTTCCTAAACTGAACGAGCCCCATTTTCCTGAGTTTGGCCCGTATCCCTCTAATCCTTTCCTATCCATGTACCTGTCCAAATGTCTTTTAAATGTTGTAATTGTACCCGCCTCCAGCACTTCCTCTGACAGCTCACTCCACATACACACACTGTGTGGAAAAAGTTGTCCCTAAGCTCCATTTTAAATCTTTCCCTTCATTGAAACTTCTGGAAATGCAAGTGCCAGTTTTCGCATCTTGACACAAAAAAGGGGTTAGCTAGTCTGGCCAGACACAGATTCTGAAATTCAGGCAAGACTCAGAGAGGGAGAGAAACAGCTCCTGTTGTACCAATCAAAGAGAGGGACTGTTTCTGTGTCAACAACCAAGCAGAATGCTGATGACAATGGATTCGTTGTTGAAGAGACAGGACTTCTGGCAATTTAAGGAGCAAGGAATCGCTACAGGCTGCTTGGCTGCTGAAGGTCAGTTTGAGGACATTCAGGTGATTGAATGAAGGGGCTTTCAGACAAACACTGGAAAGGTTGCTGTGGTGTGACAGGGAAAGGAGAATAGCAGGGGGATCTTGGAAATTTAACTGCAAGACCACACATCAACTGAAGAGAGTGGCATAACGTATGAACATGATGTAGATTTTCTATTGTGTGGACTGATTTTTTGGGGTAAATACCTTTTCTATTGTTTAGTCTATTTTAGTTCCATACCAAATACAGTCATAGAGATGTACAACACGGAAATGAACTCTTCGGCCCAACTTGTCTATGCCACCCAGATATCCTAAATTAAACTAATCCGATTTGCCAGCATTTGGCCCATATCCCTCTAAACCCTTCCTATTCGTATATCCATCCAGATGCCTTTTAAATATTGTAATTTTACCAGCTCCAACCACTTCCTCTGGCAGCTCATTCCATACACGCACCACCCTCTGTGTGATAAATTTGCCTCTTAGGTCCCTTTTAAATTTTTCCCCTGTCACCTTAAACCTATGCTCTCTGATTTTGGACTCCTCTACCCTGGGGAAAGGACCTTGGCTATTCAACTTTTCCATGCCTCTCATGATTTTCTGAACTTCTATTTGGTGACCCCTCAGCCTCTGACATTCCAAGGAAAATAGCCCCAGCCTATTCAGCCTCTCCCTATAGCTCCAACCCTCCAACCCTGGCAACATCCTTGTAAATATTTTCTGAACCCTTTCAAGTTTCACAACATCCTTCCTATAGCTGGGAGACTAGAATTGAATGCAGTTTTCCAAAAGTGGCCAAGCCAATGTCCTATACAGCTGCAACATGACATCCCAACTCCTATACACAACGTACTGACCAATAAAGAAATGTTTAGTCCATGGCGATTTAATTTGTTTGTTACAGTAAAGTTCTTACTTAAAATGTGTAATTTTGCTGTGGGATTCTTTTGATCGAATGCTGGTAAATTTCTGCCTCTCTTTAAAAGTTATCAGTCTCTAGGGGGACCATAATACTTTCATATTTCACAGCCACTTTCAGGAGAATCTGACTCTATAGCAATTAAGGTGAGCAACAGCACAGTGCCACCCTGTTCAATGCCCATTGGTAAAGAGAATTGGGCAGGGTGGAAATGGGCTGCCAACTCACTAATGCCAAGTCTTGCCAGTATCCAATAGGAATTTGGCCTATTATATGGGGACAGTAAAATCTTTGCCAAATATCTCAAACCAGCTGAAGCATTTTTTTTTTCTGAAGAAGGGTCTAGCTTTCTTACTCCCCTGATTCTGCTTGGCCTGCTGTGTTCATCCAGCTCTATACCTTGTTATCTCAGATTCTCCAGCAACTGCAGTTCCTACTATCTCTGAAGCATTGCAATATGTGTCTTGACTTTGCTGTCAAACACACAGCCAATGTTTGTTAGTTCTTGTGATTTCCACATCCTGTGATTGTTTGGAGAATGAGGTGAATGAAGTTGCAGCAAGCTACCCATTTGTATCTTTTTTCATTGTGTGATCTTGTAGCTCAGTGTAGTTATTTTGTAGACACATACCTCACAGTGAGACATTACAGAATATTGTTATCTGCCCCAAGGACAGAGATGGGAATGATTTCACACCTCCTCCAGTCCTGGCCCCAACCCATTTTCATTCAGATGACATATGAAATATTCACCAGAATTCTTAGTCTGGAAGGGTACCCCTTTAACATCCTTGAGGAATTGCAGTATTTTGACAAAATAAATTTTCCAAAGCATGCTTTTAACTAGAACTAAAACTAATGCAGAAAATGGGCAATCTCAAAAGCCCCAAAACTGGGTAGTTAACAATTTGCTAAGAACTCTAGGGACCAAAATGAACTGCTCCCTGATGGTTGTGATGCTAAAGTTCACCTTTAATGCCTTTGAAATATGAAGGGTATGCGTGTTCCATTGTAACTAACTATAAAGCTGATTGACCAGAACTCTTCCACAAACTCTGCATTCTTCCAATTCTGGCGTCTTGCTCATTCCTGGTTTTAATCCTTTCATCAACGGTGGCCATACCTTCAGCTCCTGAGTCTCTAAGTTCTGAAACTCCCTCCCTAAATTTCCCAACCTCTCTAGCCCACTTACCTCCTTTGACTTGCTCCTTAAACCCAGCTCTTTAACCAATCTTGTGGGTAAAGTATTCCTAACATCACCTTACATAACACAGTGGAAACTCTGGCTGATAATATTTATGGTTGACAACAGATTGTTGAGTAGCGGAAGAAGTAAGGTAAAGTCACCAGAGTCCTACTGAACCATAGGGCTGCTCTCTCATTAAACAGAGACAACTGGTGGCAGTTTAACCTGAGAATCACGACACCAAATACTTTCATGGTTGTTTTTTTATTTTCACCAGCCTGACAAAATGATGCAGTTTAAGTTCCTATCTGAAATATAGTTAATGCAGCAGCCTCTGGCCTGAGTCTATATTCCATGTTTAAGTCTTGGATTGGGTCTACAATCCATAAGTTTTCTCCTCGGTGATCTCTATTAGTGTATATCATTGCTGGGAAATGTTTGTCAGGGGAATCCTTAGTCCCTCTGTTGCACTTTGTGGACTAAATTGATGCTGTAATTTCTAAAAACTGTTATTCAGAAAATAAATCTCAAATCAAGGTATGGAATCTGTTTGGCTTCAACCAGGGGGCAGCAGATACTGGTTGTAAGCCATTGAATAGGAGCAGCAATGTAGGATGTGAATTAATTAGGTGAGAGAAGCTTGTAACATCCACAATGTACTTAACAATTGTTAAACTTCGAACCCTCATAATGTAAAGATCCTTAATCTGATGAATCCCCCAGAATATTATTCTACAATAATAAAGGCAAAATATTATGGAGGCTGAAAATCCCAAATAAAACGAGACAATGATGGAGAACCTCAGCAGGTCTGGCAATATCTCTGGTCGGAAAAGCAGGGTTAATGTTTCGGGTCCAGTACAGGACTCTTCCTCCCACATTTCACCTGCAGCTTCAATGCCCATCTCCACCTTTACCTCATGCTCAACCTCAACCTCCATCTCTCCCTCATCTTCATCCTCCACCTCCACCTCCCCTTCGTCCCCAACCTGCATCTCTCCCTCATCCCTAACCTCCACCTCCACCTTTCCTTTGTCCCCAACCTTCATCTCTCCCTCATCCGTAACCTCCACCTCCACCTCCCCTTCGTCCCCAACCTGTATCTTTCCCTCATCCCTAACCTCCACCTCCACCTCCCCCACATCCCCAACCTCAACCTCCATTTCTATCACATCGTCAACCTCCCACCTCCATCTCCCCCTCAACATCCAACTCAATCAACCCTTCATTCACAACCTCCCACCTTCATCTCCCACACATCTCCAACCTCAATCTCCATCTGCCCCTCATCCCCAACTTCTATCTCGCCCATCCCCAATCTCCATCTCACCCTATCCGCAACATTCTCCTCCACCTCCACCTCCCCCCCCCCCCTAACCCCCAGCCCCCACCCCTACATCCCCCCATCCCCAAACTCCACCTCAATCTCACACGATCCCCAAACGCCACCTCCATCTTCACCTCATCCCCAACCTCCACCTCCATCTCCCCCTCATCATCAACCTCCATCTCGCCTTCATCCGCAGCCTCCATCTCCATATTCCCTTCATCTCCAAACTCCAATTCCCTCTCATTCCCAAGCTACAGCCACACTTCCCCTCATCCCCAAACTCCACCTCCATCTCTCCCTCACCCCAACCTCCATCTTCCCTTCATCCCGGCCTCCATCTCCATATTCCTTCATCCCCAGCCTCCATCTCCATATTCCTTCATCTGCAACCACCATGTCCCCCTCATCCCCAAACTACACCCTCATTTCTCCTCATCCCCAACCTCCACCTCCATCTCCCCCTCATCCCCTGCCTCCACCTCCATCTCTTCCCGCATCCCGAACCTCCAACTCCATCTCCCCCTTAACCCCAACCTCCACCCTCACCTCCCCACATCCTCAAACTCCACCTCCATTTCCCCCAAACCCCAGCCTCCACCTCCATCTCCCCGTCGTTCCACACTCCACTTCCATCTCCCCCCCATCCCCCACCTCCACCTCCATCTCCCCCTCATCCCACACTCCACCTCCATCACCCCGATGCCCAGCCTCCACCTCCATCACCCCCTCATCCCAACCTCCCATCTCCATCTGCCCCTCATCCCTAACCTCCACCTCCATCACCCCAATGCCCAGCCTCCACCTCCATCTCCTCCTAATCCCCACCCTCCGCCTCCATCACCCTGATGCTGACCCTCCACCTCCAAACACAGGCAATGCAGTCACTGATTGGACCTTTGCAGTATTTCCTCCGTCCTTTTGCCGGCATAGTTCCTGCTACTCAAATAAATCACTTGTCCCAATGATATTGCTAAAGAATTGCAAAAAGATACATGGCTGGTGTAATAATCTAGTGTCTTTCTGCAAGCTCACATCAACCCTACGTCCCTCGCAACCAATAATAGCTTATGGAAAGCAAGACTATTGTGGCTAGTTAATGTGTTTTTGTTAGTTGTTGTCTGAATGATACCTATTGAGTAGGACATGTGGATGAACTCCTTGTTCTTCTTTGTATAAAGTGATAGGATCATTTGTATCCACCTGAGCCCCAGTTTACCCTTCATCAGAAAGACAGCACCTCTAACAATACCACATTCCTTTGGTACTTCACTGGGAAGTTCAGCCTAGACCGGTGCATCCAAAGCATTGCACTCAGTGAGCCCATTTTGAGGCTTAAAAATTGTCATGACCCTCTCATTGAGAACTTTGGCCAGAGCTCCAAAGCAGACATTGCTGACTCAACCTTTCTCTCTCTCAAAATTTCAGTCAATGACCGCACTTTGGGAAGACCTGGCCTAAATTTTGTGCCAAAGTCTCTTCGGCAGGGCTCGAATCTAGGACTTTCCGACTCCCTGAGCCATAGCTGATAGTTCAACATTGTCTGTAGGATTTTCTTTTCAACCCCTGAGAACACGGCGAGTTGCCTCAGAATTCGGCAAACACGGAGACAAGGAGAGATATCTGCCAAGTGATCTGAAAGACCAAATCTGAAAAAGAAATTGGACTGAAAACACAGAGGTGTAACTGCCCCCTTCTTTTTCTCAGGAACGAACTGTCAGGAAGCATACATTAGTCGTGCACCATATAAAGCAGGCCATTTGGCCCATCAGGTCCACTCCACCCCTTCATGGAGAATCCTGCCCTGCCACCGCCCCCCCCCTTCCCATATTTCCTGTGGCTAGCCCATCTACCCTGCACATTCCTGGACACTATAGGCAATTTAGCATGGCCAATCCATCTAATCTGCATGTCCTTGGACTGCAGGAGGAAACACACACAGGCACAGGGAGAACATGCAAATTCAACACGGAGTGTTGCCTGAGGGTAGGATCAAACCCAGGTCCCTGGCGTTGTGAGGTAGCAGTGTTAACCACTGAGCCACTCTACTGCCCCATGTTATTGTTAATTATTAAGCCTTCACCATTTAGTCAGAGTATAACAAGCACAAAGAATGTAAGAGAAATTCAACAGGATTAACTGCATTCAGTTCTTCATTTCTGAAGGGGAGCCATTCTTGAGCTCTGTTTCTCTCTCCATAGATGCTGCCAGACCTGCTGAGTTTCTCCAGCATTCTCTATTTTTGTTTTGGATTTCCAGCATCCACAGTATTCTACTTTTGTTTGAAAGTCCAGGGCATGGCCCTTCCATTGCTTTAAAAGGAGTGAGATCTCCGGTCTGTTCTTCATAAAACAACTAAAAACCTGGCAGCATTTATTCTGTTAAATGTGTGGATAAGGCTGAAGGATGGATGACGGGTCTCAATATCCATTGTGTAAAACTTTTCAGTTAAGCATTACACAAAGATAACAATTGCAGGATCAGAAGTTGTAAATATTTGCTGAATCTCCAAAACTAGATAACCCAGAATAAATTTGCTCTCAAATCACTCGATAAGTCCTCAGTTCTGTTGTGGACTACATTATCTGAAGCAATAGCTTTTAAAACCTGTTCCAAAATCAATCTTTGTTAATAACAGCTCTGGGAGCCAATGGTATATAAAGTTGCCATTAATGGTCGTTTTTTTTTACACATTCATGGGATGGGGGCTTTGCCAGCTAAGTCAGCATTTATTGTCCTTACCTGAGAAGGTCGTGGTAAGCTGCCTTCTGAAACTGCTGCCGTTCATGTGCTTTAGGTACACCCACTGTTTCAGGAGAGTTCCAGGATTTTGACCCAGTGACACTGAAAGGTCATTTGACATTCTTGGGAAAACTCAAAGCTTATCATAGGACCCACAAAACCAAATACCAGATACATCAAGTGCAAAATTTCCAACTGAATAAACAACTGGGATAATTGTCATCTCATGTTTTTTTTCAATATTGTCTGCATGCTCTATCATGAAAGTATAACACCATTAAGCTGGTATGGTGTGATGCACTACAACTAAAAAAACAGTTCTGTCAAAAACTGTTTAATTAGTAAAATGAAATGAAAAGACATTCAACGAAGTTGCATTCAACTATTAAGCTTGTTGACTGAGCCAGAAAGGATTTTGTTTTAGATTGTTAGGTAACTGGCTGCTGAACTCAGGAGCTATGTCAGGACCTGTGAGCACTGATCCACAATGAATTCCAATCGCACTCTGTCAAAACCCAGAGTCACACATTGGGAAGTCACAGGGATTACTGAGAGTTGCAACATTAACCAAAAGGGCATCAGAGTGCCAGGATCAGAAAGTATTTAGGCTTGACATTAAATGACATTATAGAAAGGTTATATTGTGCAATAGGTAATTTCTTTGTAGCTGTTAAATAAGGCTGAGTGTTGGGGGAGGGGGTGAAGTTTATAGTCTTCGTAACAATTTAAAGCAGACAACTAATTACGTTAAGGGCAGCATTTCTTTCTCATCCCTGCTTGCCCTTGAGAAGGTAATGGTGAGCTGTTTTCTTGAACCGTGTGCTGTAGGTACAGCCATGATACCATTAGGGAGGAAATTCCCGGATTTTAATTTGGCAACATTGAAGAAACAATGACATGTTTCTAAGTCAGGATGGTGTGTGGCTTGGAGGGGAACTTGCAGGTGCATATATCTGTTGCCCTTGTCCTTCTAGATGGAAGTGGTTGTGGGTTTAGAAGGTGCTATCTGAGGATCTTTGGTAAATTTCTGCAGTGCATCTTGTAGGTAGTACACACTGCTGCTACTGAGCGTCGGTGGTGCAGTGACTGGATCTTTGTGGATGTGGTATCAATCAAGTTATCTGTTTTGTCCTGGATGGTGTGAAGCTTCTTGAGTATTGTTGGAGCTGCACTCATCCAGGCAGGTGGGTCGTATTCCATTACACTCCTGACTTGTGCCTTGTGGATGGTGGACAGGCTTTGAAGAGTTAGGAAGTGAGTTACTCACAATTGTATTCCTATCCTCAGACCTGCTCATTTGCCAGTGTATTTATATGAGCAGTTTCTGGTCAGTGCTAACACCTAGGATGTTGATAGTGGGGGATTCAGTGATGATAACACCCTTGAATGTCAAGGTGTGATGGTTAGATTGTCTCTTATTTGAGATAGTGATTGCCTGACATTTATGTAGTGCAAATGCTACTTGCTACTTTTTAGCCAAGTCTGGAATATGCCCTGGACTTGCTACATTTGAACATGGACTGTTTCAGTATCTGAGCAGTTGCAAATAGTTCTGAATATTTTACAATCATTGGTGAACGTCCTCACTTCAGACCTTATGATGGAGGGAAGGTCATTAATGAAGCAGCTGAAGATGGTTGGGCCTAGGGCACTACCCTGAGGAACTCCTGCAGAGATGCCCTGGAGCTGGGATGACTGACCTCACACTATGTTATGCTAGGACTCCTTGATGCCACACTTGGTCGAATGCAGCCTTGATGTTAAGGGCTGTTTCTCTCACCTCAGCTCTGGAATTCAGCTCTTTTGTCCATGTTTGATCCAAGGCTGTAAATGAGGTCAGGCACTAAGTGGCCCTGACAGAAACCAAACTGGGCGTCAGTGAGCAGATTATTGCTGAGCTTGATAGCACTTGATATCAACCAGTAATTAAAACGAGTTATCTGGTAATGCTCATCATCATTGCAGTTTGTGGGAGCTTGCTGTGCACAGATTGGCCACCATGTTTCCTTCATTAGAACAATTACAACATTTTAAAAGTGCTTTTTTGGCTGCAAACTGACTTGGGATACCATGGGGTTGTGAAAACAGCCATCTAAATACAACCTCTTTCTTTGCGTGTCATTGCAGTAAATGCACACACTATGATTAAACTCTGTTGTTTGATTAACTGTTGTAAAAACGAGTCAGATGTTCACTCCATGCTGGAAGGCTTGTGAGTAAGAATTTGTTTGCAGATTATTAAAACCATTTGACACTAAACGTGTAGCAGATTCTTTTGTTGGTGCTCAAATGCAATTAGGGCACAGCAAGACCCTTTTGTTTTTCACTATTTACTGGCATGGTGGTGCCATGAAGTTTATAAGTAAGTTCTTCTGCGTGGGACTTGTTCAGACAATGCGCTGTTCAAGCTGAACATTAAAGAGAAATGCCCAGTAAAGGTCTTAACAAAAATAGGCATGATCATTATGTTTGCAGGAAGGCTCTCTGAAGCTGCATTGCACTGAAAAGGTGGTAGTCAGATCAGCTTGGAGTGGACTTATAGACAATTGAAATTTCAACTTATGCCTTTGGTGGTTTCTGTGTTTCATTGCTGCTCGTCTCTTCAGATGAGAGATTAAACCTGTTTGCTCTTCTACACATGAATATAAAAGATGCTGTGGAAATATTTAAACCATCAAAGAGCACTTCTAAACAAAGATCATAGGGTGGTTGGACAGAGCGAGGAATACAAGTTACGGTTGTAGAGAAAGTGTTTAAAAAGCAAGATCAACATTACATTTGAAATTTGAGGCATCCATTCAGAAATCTGATAAAAGTGGGGAAGAAGCCGTTCTTGAACCTATTGGTAGGTGTGTTTAAACTTTTGTACTTCTGCCTGACTTCTGCCAAGAGATTGGAAGAGATTATAACTGGGGTGGGAGGGGTCTTAGATGATGTTTGTTGCCTTTCTGTGGCAGCGAGAAGTGTAGATGGAGTCAATAGATGGAAAGGTTGTCTTGGGTGATGGTCTGGGTTGTGTTGACAACTTTCTGTAGTTTCTTACAATTCTTAGCAGAGCAGTTGCCGTACCAGGCTGTGATGCATCCAGATAGAATGCTTTCTACGGTGCATCTGTAAAAGTTGGTGAGAGTCCTTACAGCCATGCCAAATTTCTTTAGCCTCCTGAGGAAGAAGAGGTGTTGTTGTGCTTTCTTAACCATCGCATCTACGTGGGAGGTCCAAGACAGATTGTCGATTATCGTCACTCCTAGGAACTTGACGGTCTCAAACATTTCCACCTCAGCTCCACTGAAGCACACAGGACCATGCCCTCTATTCCACTTCTGAAGTCAAGGATCAGCTCTTTAGTTTTGCTGACGTTGAGGGAGAGATTGTTATCTTTACTCAATGCCACTGAGCACTCTATCTGTTCCTTACTTTCTGTTTCGTCATTGTTTGACATCTGGCCTACAATGGTGTTGTCATTAGCGAACTTGTAGATGGAGTTTGGATGAAATTTGGCCACACATCATTTCAGCAGCACAGTGACTCAGCAGTTAGCACTGCTGCCTCACAGCACCAGGGACCCGGGTTCGATTCCACCCTCGGGTGACTGTCTGTATGGAGTTTGCATGTTCTTCTTGTGTCTGAGTGAGTTTCTTCCCACAGTCCAAAGGTGTGCAGGTTAGGTGGATTGGTCATGGGAAATGCAGGATTATGATCGGAGGGGGGAGCTTCAGAGGGTTGGTGTGTACTCAATGGGCTGAAAGGCCTGCTTCCACACTGTAGGGATTCGATGAGCACTCAGGAATTGCTAAATTTTATGCATTGCTTGTGTGGCTCCTTTCATCGTCTCATACAATGAAGATAATAACAAAGCATGTAAATTTACATTCCTTGAGCAGTTTAATAAGTACCTTCCACCCACTGTTATTCCTTTGCAACAATGGATCCTGGTCATCCATTCCTATTCAGCTATCCCATTGGTATAGATCAAACAGGGCAGTTCCTGAGCTTTCATTTTCTCACAGTGGTTATCTTCAGGCATGCTTTTCTAGATCCCAAGTGACATATACTCAGCCTAGCTTTTTGTCCAGGATGTGATACAGAAATAAGGAGTAAACAGGAAGGTCAATCAAAGAGGAGAAATGGACCTGAGGATCAAATGCACTGTTTAAGGTGACTGAAAAACAAAATGAAGCATTGACGCATGGACTAAAACAAAATCCATATAGAATCACATAGCAACACTATAGGCATCCAATCAGTGATTGGGCACGATGAAGAAAAGATTCAGTTTGCATGAGGATAAGCCAACAGTAACATTCTATATGCTATTCAGAAACAATGTTGGCAAATCATAGAAGCCCTGCAGTGTGGAACAGGCCATTTGGCTCAACAAATCCACACTATCCCTCTGAAGACCATCCCACCCAGGCCCATCCCCCTACCCTTTCCCTGTAACCCTACATTTACCATGGCTAATCCATCTAACTTACATATCCAAGACACAATGGGCAATTTTTTTAGCATGGCCAATCCACCTAACCCGCACATCTTTGGACTGTAGGAGGAAACTGGAACACCTGGTGGAAATCCACACAGACACAAGGAGAATGTGCAAACTTTATGCAGACAGTTGCCTGAGGGTGGAATTGAAGCCTGGTCCCTGATGTTATGAGGTAGCAGTGCTAACCACTGAGCCACTGTGCCACCCCAGATGATATGTGGGTTCTTCTTTTGTCTAGACATTATGTGATTGACCTCAGGATAAATACGGCTTTTGTTTTAAGAATCTGAGCCAGGAGATTGTGGTTTGAAGTCCCAGGGCAGAGATTTGAGCACAGAATTATTAAAGGGATGCTTAGCTGCTACAACTGTGCCCTACCATCCGGGGGAATTTATCCCTTAACTAATATCATTGAAATAAATTAATTGGCCATAGGTCTTTGTGGGAAGCTTGTGTGTGTGCACAATGTTGCCTACACAGAAGATTCAATGAGAACCAAGTCTCTCATTGTATGGGATAATATTTTTGTCCCCACAAAACAATGTATCTCATGACATAAGGAATTGGAAGTCAGGCAATGTGAGATTGACTGAAATATGATGCCACTCTTGTTGCCTTCTCTTCTTCAACCAACAAGAAGCAAATATCTGAGATTTCTGCCTTAAGTTTTTCCAATGAAGGGATTTGAACTACACATTGAGCCCTATAGAGTTTCAGAATATAATGGAAAAACACTAAGCAAGTTGTTCTTTTACACTAAAGCTCATAACACAGAGCTTAAGGTTGCACCCTTGAATATCGTCAACAATCTTTTCCTGTCCATTGTTTCTGTTTCTCCTACTTCAGATCATTTTACTGACCACATTTTGGACATGATTGTTGCACTAACATCTACTAGGCTTGCCTGGTGCAGTTTTGGTGTATTATTTCTTGCAGTTGTTAATTTTGACATGCCACCAGATAGACACAGTTGCCAAGTGTAGAGGTAAAAGTCATCCAGCTCCCAAACGTGACACCAGCAGTGTTATCTGCAATGTGACGTTTATAGGAAAATGTGCCGCTAACAAGCCCTCTGTGTAGTTTCAGGTTGTGCGCTCACCATGCCATTGGGTAGAAATACAAAATCCGGTAAAAGGACCTAAAGTTTCAGCTCAATTACTTAGCAAGGGCATTTGATACAAGAAACATGTTCCATTCTTGTAAGTTTCCCAAAGGTCACGGGATAGATCCAAGGTTTGGTGTTACGAACCATGGCAATTGGTGTAACCAGGGAATTTCCAGTGGTGATGGCAGAAGGCTATCCCTCAATGGGATAACAGCTATTGACATGTGCAGGATCCTTCATGAAGAGGGCTTGTATATCCAGTAAGCACATGAGGAAGTCAATGGGAAAATACCTTGTATCCTTTTCCTCTAGTTGGATTGCTCCATACATATTACAGTAGAAAATGGGATACTTTTGGAAGGAACTGAGGATGACAGTGTAGGACAGTACAGTGTGAAGAAATGAGCAGACACAATCTTCCCTTGGGAAGATCATTCCTACCCCCACAAACAACTGTTCTGCTGTAAATAGAACTTCTTGCCAGAACAAATGTCACAGAGACGAGTGGCAACCTGACAGCTGATTTAAACCAAAATGCTTGGCAAGAACATTAGAAATTCAAGGTCAAGAAAAATGTCAAGGACAAGAGAAGACGGTTTATCAAAGCTTACCCATTTAGCTTTTATGTCTTGCCATTATATATTTGTACTATTTGTGTTGCTACACAAATTGAGTTTTAGATTTTGTTATATCCCCTTATTAAATGTCTCATGGATGACTGTCTACATTGAACAACCTTGCAAATGCAATGACCTCTCTTGTAAGAAAAGAAAGGATTCTCGGTAATCCAAGATGGAGGACAGGAAAAATTGTGGCTGTAAGATCTGCTCCTTTTTTGAGGTATTTTCAGTGTTGGAGCTGATTTCCTCGAATTCTAGGAGCAGTAATTACTGTCTTATAAGCTGTTGCATTGATTTGGAACTTTGGGGGGGCGAGAAAAGATCAAAACAACAGCGATTTAGAAAGGAGGACAAAGACAGTGATCATATGTGAAGTGAATGAAATGGAGAAATAAACCCGCACTGCTGTCTGACCCAGCAGTAAATCTGCACAGCTGACTGTTATGGAATGAGTTGCGAGAGGAAGTGGTGGAAGCTGGTACAATTACAACATTTAAAAGACATCTGAATGGGGACATGAGTAGAAAGGGTTGAGAGGGATATGGGCCAAGTGCTTGCAAGTGGGACCAGATTTATTTAAGAAACCTGATTGGCATGGACAAGTTGGACCAAAGGGTCTGTTTCCATGCTGTACATCTTTATGACCCTAATAGCCAAATGGAAGAGCTGTACTGGGATGTTAGGTTGGAGAAAATTGCTCATTAGGATATCTAGTGGCCTTGGAGGTCAAGTAAGGTCACAAAACTTGAGGCCAACTGTTATGATTCCAGCTGATGGCCCAAGTGAATCAGTCAGTCTCCCAAATGAAATCTGACACCATTTTTTTAAAAAAAAGTAGTTAATGTGGTGGTCATTCACTGCAACATAAGACTCAATCTGGCTGAGTGTGAGTTGTGTTGAGTTTTTTGGTGAAGTTTTCACTGCACAGCCTAGTGAGATTTCTCCCCATATTTCACCATACTAGTCTCAATAACTACTCCCTCACACCTATTGTATCCGTCAGGCTGAATTCCATCTCCATCATACCACCCACCTATCCCAGAACAACTCGCCACTAAGCAACATACACTAAAAGACTGGTGTCACTTGTCATCTTTTAAAGGCCTAGATTTAGCGTAGCTTTGGCAACAGACTTAATGGGCCAAAGGGCTTCGCCTGTGATAGCAAGAACTGCAGATGCTGGAGTCAAAGTCAACATAGTGTGGAGCTGGAGGAACACAACAGGCCAGACAGCATCAGAGGAGTAGGAAAGTCGATGTTTCGGGTTTACACCCTCCATCATTTGGGTGGCACGGTGGTTCAGTGGTTAGCACTGCAGCCTCACAGTGCCAGGGACCCGGGTTTGATTCCACCTTCGGGTGACTGTCTGTGCGGTGTTTGCACATTCTTCCCGTGTCAGCGTGGGTTTCCTCCGGGTGCTCTGGTTTCCTCCCACAGTCCACCACAGTCCAAAGGTGTGCTGGCTAGGTGAATTGGTCATGCTAAATTGTCCCAGGTGTTCAGGGATGTGTAGATTAGGTGGGTTATAGGGGGATGGGTCTGGGTAGGATATTCCAAGAGTCGGTGTGGACTTGTTGGGCCGAACGGCCTGTTTCCACACTGTAGGATCAATCAATCTATGATTGGGAGGGGGAAGGGAGCTGGGAAATAAATAAAGGGAGGAGGGGTGGGGCTGGGGGAAGGTAGCTGGGAGCCTGATAGGTGGATGCAGTTGAGGATAGTGGGGCTTGGTCAGTGGGAAGGGAGGGGCAGATAGGTGGGAGAGAAGATGGACAGGTTGTGTCAGGTTGAGGAGGAGGGCTGGACATGGGATGAGGCCAGGGGGTTGGGGAGATTTTAAAACTGGTAAAATCCACGTTCAGGCTGTCGGGTCCTGAGGTGGAATATGAGGTGTTGCTCCTCCAGTTTGCGGGTGGCGTCATTATGGCACTGGGGGAGGCCCAGGATGGACATGTCATCAAGGGAGTGGGAGGAGGAGTTAAAATGGTTAGTGATCGGAAGGCATTGTTGATTATTGCGTACCGAGCACAGATGCTCCGTGAATTGGTCACCAAGTCTGCGCTTGGTCTCACCGATTTAGAGGAAGCCACATCGGGAGTAATGGATACAGTAGACCAGGTTGGAGGATGTACAGGTGAACCCTTGTTGGATATGGAAAGTTTGTTTTGGGCCTTGGATGGAGGAGTAGGGACAGGTGTAAATATCTCTTTGGTCATGGGGTCATATTGTAGGTAGCGGAAGCGGTGAAGGATGATACACTGTATGCGGATGCTGGTGGGGTGGTATGTGAGGACCAGAGGGATTCTGTCTTTATTTTTGTTGGGGGCTTGAGGGAAGAGGTGCGGGAAATGCAAGAGAAGCAGTTAAGGGCATTTTTGATCACTGGAGGGGGGATATTGTGGTCCTTGAAATAGGAGGACATCTCTGATGTCCGGGAGTGGAACACCCCATCTTGGGAGCAGATGCGGCGGAGGTGGAGGAATTGGGAGTAGGGGATCACATTCTTGTAGGAGGGTGGGTGAGAGGAGGTGTAGTCCAGGTAGCTGTGGGAGTCGGTGGGTTTGAAATAGACGTCAGTGTTGAGGCGGTTACCAGAAATGGAGACAGAGAGGTCCAGGTGAATTTTAGGTTGGGGTGAAAGGTGTTAATAAAGTTGATGAACTGTTCGAGCTCCTCGTGGGAGCCTCTCCTATTCTGTGGGATTCTATGATTTTACGCTTGCTGTGCACCAGGATAAGTGTTGGCAATCCAGCATTGTCCCTCTCCGGCAATGTCATGCCACAATTGACACAAAGGCATCCTGCTTACATCACATAGCCAGCATGGCTAACTCCATCAGACATGTAATTTCATTCTCTCTGTCTCATCGAACCACCAGGTATACAGTTTACCAGTCTGTAGCTACATTCCATCTAAACACCCTCTCTATATTACCATTACTCTGACCCCAGTGTCCACTGACATATTGTCATTGTCCAGTAGAGTCACATCACAGACAGGCAAATAATCGGACAATCCAAACATGATCTTTTATTACATCTAGCAAAAGCAAACACAAACAAAGGCTGCAGGTTGCCTCCACAATGCACACCAAATACTGGCATCATGACCAATGACTATTTAACAGTCTATGATGGCCGCTGCACACAGCTCCCATTGACTGGAACCGGGTGTCAATCAGGTCCTAGAGGAGGGTGGTCTACGATTACACCAGGTCACCTGGCAGGAATAGCTATAAGCAGCACAGGACTTCAATCTTCAGGTTGCATAACGAGCTGGAAAACTCACAGAAACACAGAGTAGCACAAAATGTCCTTTATTGTCATGTGTACTCCATTGTAGGAGTACAGCGAAAAGCTTTTACCATGTCTGCCTCTTATGGTGCCTTTTTAGGTATAAGTACCTTGGTACAAATCTTGGATACAAAAGAGGAATAAAAAGTAGTTGCATTACTTTACAGAGTTTAAAAAAAAAGTTAGAAAGAAGACATCATTAAATGATTGACTTTACAGCCAGGTTAAAAAATTTCAAATAAACATGATGTTGTAGCAAAAACAGAAGTTGATGGAAAAACTCAGCAAGTCTGGCAGCAGAGATAGCAGGAACTGCCGATGCTGGAGAATCCGAGATAACAAGGTGTAGAGCTGGATGAACACAGCAGGCCAAGCAGCATCAGAGGAGCAGGAAGGCTGACGTTTCGGGCCTGGACCCTTCTTCTGAAGTCTGGCAGCATTTGTGAAGAGAAATAAGAGTTAACGTCAAAGGAAGTGTCACTGGGCCTGCTGAGCTTTTCCAACAACTTCTGCTTTTGTTTCTGATTAACAGCATCCGCAGGTTCTTTCACTTTTTATTACGGTCAGGACAGGGCCTCTGCATGTGCTCTGTCCGCTGGTGCCAAACCCCAGTCCTCGCTCTGCTTCAAGCCTCCAGTCTGCTCCGTGCACTCAGCTCCTCCAAGGTAAGCTCCAGGTCTGCCTACACATGCAGTCAAGAGGACGTAATGCACTGGTACATAGAAACATAGAGAGTAGGAGCAGGCCATTCAGCCCTTTGAGCCTTGTCCACCATTCAATATGATCAATGGTTTACCTTCCAACTCAGGACCCTGTTCCCTTTTTATCACCATACCATTCGATTCTTTTAGCCCTAAGAACCATTTCTAACTCCTTCTTGAAAACATTCAGTGTTTTGGCATTTTCTGCTTGCTGTGGTAATCAGTGCCACAAGCTCCCCACTCTCTCCTCTCTGTTGCAGGACATCCAGAACCACTTGCCCATTGCTCTGAAACACTGGTATTACGCATGCGTACCGCTGCCCGGCCGGGTCCGGTTCTGCGCAGGCCCGGTCAGCGCATCGCGTCGGGGAGGAAGAATGCCACTGCACATGCGTGCTGACCCGGCGCCGGCCCGCGGTCAGTGCGCGTGCGCGGTGTGTCTCCCCGCTCCTGGCTGAGTGGCCGCTATTATCCCTGGAACGGCCTGGGACCCGGGGATTGTCCGGCCCCGGCCCTGGCCCTGGCCCCGGCCCGGTACCCCCACCTCACCCCGCCGCCTTCTACTCACACCCCTCCTACACCGAGCCGCGACTCCCCTCGGGATGCAGGATCTCAAAGGCCAGGTAAGTAAGCAACAAAGGCTGTTGTCGCTGCTTTGTAACGTACAGTGCGACCAGGCCCTGGGCACAGGGAAGGGGTTTGGGTAGGGCTAGGGGTATGGGGCGCGGGGAGAGAGAGAGAGAGAGAGAGAAGGGAAAGGAAAGGAAAGGAGAGGAGGGGGGAGTGGGAGGCTGAGGAGTTGG
>NC_063354.1:43304828-43388260 GCF_021869965.1 Rhincodon typus | reverse complement strand
GGGGGAAAAGCTGGGGAGGAGGAGGGGGATTGAGGTGAAAGTTGTGAGGAGGAGGTGAATTGGTGCGGAGAACCTGGATGTGGAAGGAAAGTTGGAGTGTCTGGGGATGTGGGGAACAGCAAAAGTGATCAAGGCCGAACTTGAGTAAGGGGAGTAATGGAATAGGTGGTGCAATTTCTGAGAAAGGAGAACAGACTGGAGACATATCGGAGGCTAGAATTGGATTGGAAATTGGAAAATATTTGGGACAGAACTGGATGAAAAATAGGCATGATGGGCAATGAGATGAAACTTGGAGGGAAGTGAGGACAGAAGTAGCTAGCAGGATCACTGAGAATTAAGTTTTGAGGTGTTGATTCTTGGATAGTTCACTACACTTCAACAAAGGGGTTGTGTTGGATGTATGCTCCTGATACTGAGTCTGCAAGCTTTCTGTAGGTGCATGTGGAGTCAAGTCGCTTGTTCTCTGAGGAAAGGTGAATTCAGGAAAATTTCAGCTTCAAGGCGTCTCCAACTTGTGGTTAGGCAACCACTGTCCATATTGATTAAGCTGGGATAGAATCAGGACTAGATGTATTGCATGAGTGGAGGAAAGTAAGATAGGATCTCTGGGATCTTCTGAAAGCAGGTTTATTTGTAGTACTGACACTTTTTTTTGTAATTCCTTTTGGTGTGCAAAAGATGTTCTGCATGGCATGAGCTAGAATAATGAGAAATTATAAATTCACAAATATTCCCCTTACTCAGGTTCTGCCTTGATCACTTTTGCTGTTCCCCACATCCCCAGACCACCCCACCATTTCCCACCACCTTCTGTTTTTCTGAGAGCATGTTTTATGTACACAGTTGCCATGATCTGCCTGTTTCTAGTATTGCTGCATTCACTGCAATATTTTAGTTCGACTTCGTAGTGGTTATAGCTAAGTTGAGCTCATGTGGTTATGTTGCACAATACATTGCTCACTCAACCTACTTCCCCATATCAGCTAAAGGAAGGCAACAAAAAGACTGATTTTCAAATCAGACATATTTGCCGAATACTTTGCTGTGCATGTTAAAGGATTCTCCAGAGTTGCAGCAAGGCTGACTTTATTAAATTTGGACAGTGATTGTGAGAAGCTTGAACTTTGATGCTTGATGTCACAGACTGTCTAAATACACTCCTGAGAAACTACATTTGTACTTCTTCCCAGGCATTTTGCTGTTAAATAAACACCAGTCATGAGGCTGCAACATGGGAAACTGTCTAAGTTACACGAGGGAGAAAAGTTGAAGTATGTGCTATAATGGGGTGAAGGAAAGAGGATTCAAAAGGCTTTTTTTGGAGTATTTGCATTGGCATAAGACCATTGGGCTGAATGGTCTCTCACTGTGCTGTTAAACTACCGTTCTGTATGTTTTCCTTTGGTGTGACAAATAGTGGTGCATCTGCACAACCCATTGTGGTTGGGGTGAAGGGTAAGTTTCATTTTCGAGAGTATAAAACATATGGCCCCACATCATTCCAGCTGGGCCCAGGGTTAGAAGTAAAACTGTGTTATTCAGAGAGGCATTATTTGTGGGCCCACCTGCCTTACTTGAGTGGATGTAAAAGATCTCCTGTCACCATTTGAGATCTTATTAGAAACAGGAAGGCTGCTGGAATAACTGACAGTTGATCCTCACTTGTAACATCCCTGTGGTGATTTTATTAGAGGATGTTGGGTCAGGTGAAGGTGCTGAAGTGGTTAAACTTTTTGTTCATCCTCTTATTTTTTTGTTCCTAGTCCACATAGTGTCTGATCAAGTTTAGCACAGATTGGATGAAATGAAAATCTTTTTGGATGAGACATTAATCTGTGATCCTGTACTTAATGAGGAATTATAAATTTGTGCCCTTCTGTTTTTCTGCGATTGTGTTTTGTTTGTGCAGTTACTACCTCATGCCATACAGTGCATCTTTTTCACACCAGATAGGACATATAAGAAATAAGTGTCAGGGCTATGAGTAAACCTGCATTCAGGAGATCTCGGGGATCTCATCTTTTTTTAAAATTTAGCCTATTTTTCTAATCAACCTGTTCAGAGATGTTATTTTACACCTCTGGAGCAGGTGGGACTTGAACTTGTGTCTCTTGGTCCAGGAGCAGGGACATTACCACTGCACCACAAAAAGGCCACATTAAGGATTTCATCTTGCTTTATTCTATTCATGCAATACATCTGGCCCTGGTTCTGTCCCAGCTGAACCAATATTGCATGGTGCTGGGAGCCTGGTTCCCCAACCACAACTATCTCAGGGGCATTCACGAAGCTGGATGCAAAAGATCCCCTCTGCTCTTAATAAAAAACAAAATCTAGTGAAGTTCTCCCAGTATCTTGATGAAAATGAAAGAAGTCTGGGAATCCTATCAAACAAATTGAAGCTATCTCAAAAATACTTGGTGATGGTAAAGGAAATCAGGTGTTTGGATGTTTTGAAAAATCACCATTAAGTTGAAAACTGAGCTAACCTACAACTCTTTTTCAATCATTAGTGCGGCCACATTTAAAATGCTGTGCACTATTTTGGCCACTGCAGCAAATAAAAAGGGATATTGCAACTGTTTGTACAGAAGTAAAACTGATCTCAAACAAAATGCTAGCGGCATAATGTTTAACCTTTCTACAAACAACTAGCGTCTCATCTCAATCCAGCATGGGAATTAACCTTTGAATGAACTGAAACGTCAGTTAGCCTTTATAGCTTTAATGGTACGCATGCTTGGAAAATACAGGAACATAATTTATGTTTTACTTGCGGTAATATTCTTGTCTTGGTAGAACTTTAGATAAAATTATTTTAAGTATTAAAATTCATGGTTTCTGACACATCAAATTGTGAAACTACGATAGTAATCTACAGTATTTCCATCAAAACCTTGTCTTTGTGTGAGCTGCTGAGAATTGAAATAGTGGAGTAACGCTGATCCAGTGTTCTGTCCAAATGGGTCCTCTGTGGCACTTTTCAGTGAAAAGTATGTCAGAGTTGAATGTTTGTATCCAAATCAAGTTAATGAAAATATTGTTTGCTCCTCTGGAAAGTAGAATGGTGGTTCAGTGGTTAGCACTGCTGCCTCACAGTGCCAGGGACTGGATCCGATTCCACCCTTGCGTAGGGTTTCCTCCAGGTGCTCTAGTTTCCTCCCACCGTCCAAAGATGGCACAGGTTAGGTGAATTGGCCATGCTAAGTTGCCCATAGTGCCCAGGGATGTGCAGGCTAGGTGGGTTAGCCATGGGAAATGTAGGGTGATAGAGGTAGGGTCAGGGCTGGGTCTGCATAGCATGCTGTTCGGTAGGACAGTGTGGACTCGATAGGCTGAAAGGCCTGCTTCCACACGGAAGGGATTCTGTGATTGTGTGGTTAAGTTATATTGTGCTGTCTTTTTATATTCATTGAGGAGAAAGGAATTAACTTCTGGCAAGTAGACTGAATCAGAGGAATGGATGTGTGCACTTAATCAAAAGGGGAGTGGAAGGATGCACCGAAAGAAGCAGCTAAGTTATAATATCCTACCTGGGGGAGAGGAGAACCAAAGCAGCATGGAAATGAAGGAAAAATTTGTTTATAAATCGCCTTTCTTAACCTTCCCAAAACATTTTAACAGCAAATGGAATACTACATTTCAGTCGTGACTTTTGTGATGTAGAAAGCACAGCAGCTAATTAGCATTTAGCAAGCTCCCAGAAACAGCAATCACATTGCCCAGATTTTTTTGTCCCTGTGATCTTTGGGAGACTGAATATTGGTCAAGACACCAGAGAGTGTGATTGGGTTAGTGGTTCTGTAGTGGAGTTCCTCAGATAAATATTTTTGGATCAACCTGTTCAGACATGTTAAGATACACTTTTGGAACAGGTGGGACTTCAACCCAGACATCCTGGTTCAGTTGGGACACTCACTGCACCACAACAGCCCCCCAGTTCCTCAGGATAGATATTTTCCTAATCAACTTGTCCAGAGATGTCATTACACACTTCCCGAGCAGGTGGAACTTGAGCCCAGGCCTTCTGGCTACTCAAGAGTATCCTGTTCCTTAGGATAGTGCCCGAGGCCCAACAATCTTTAGCTACTTCATTAATGACCTTCCCTCCATCACAAGTTCAGAAGCGAAGATGGTCACTGATGATTTCGTAATGTTCACGCTTGCAGCTCGTCAGGTACTGAAATGGTCCATGTCCAAATGCAACAAGACCTGAGCGATATCCAGGCTTGGATTGACAAGTAGCAAGTAACATTCACACCACACACATGCCACGCAATGAACATTTGCAACAAACAAGTACCTAATTGTCACCCTTTGACATTCACTAGTGTTATCATCGCTGAATTCCTCCCATTATCAACATCCCGGTGATTACCATTGACGAGAAGTTGGATTAGTTGTATAACTATTGTGGCCACAAGAATAGGTCAGAAGCCAAGAATCCTATACTGAGTAGGAGATGAGCAGGCAAGTTAGGTGATGAGCTATAAGGCTCGGTAATCTCAATAGTGAGCCAATTAGGTTCTCTCAAAAAACTATAACTCAGTCACCATTACTGAGACTAGCTTTCAATTCCGGATTTTATTTGTAGAATATTCCACTGGCTGCTGTGACGGGATAGAGCCAGTATCCCCAAAGCATTAACCTGACCCTCTGGTTCACTTGTCTGTTGATTTTACCACAACACCAATTTCTCTTGATTCAACGATCATTTGAATCAGCGAAAGTGATGTCGCAAAGCAAAGGCATTATAACCCTGAAGAGTATTATGCACTAAATAGCTGGAAGTCGATTATCAGGCAATCAGAAGCTTTGGCATTCAAAACATAATCTGTATGTGAAGTTTAAGCAGATGGCAAGTCCGTCATCAGATTACTGCCGTGTGCTTGCTGACTTTTGATTTAAGTTACAAATGGATCTCTCCTAACTAAGCTCGTGCAACTTCAGATGTCAGCTGTTCCATCAAGGCTGAAATGTTATACCATGCCTTTAAGATCTCGAACACTAATTGTGAAGTCTGCCTAGATCCTTGGGTCAATTAGTTAATTATTTGGTCAGGCAATTTTGCCGTTGGAATGGGCTGCAGCTATTAAACATGTAGCATTTTAAGACAGGTTTGCCCCTGGACCTAGGTGTGGCGTTTGGAGATGTGTTTACTATGCGTGGAAAGATAATGTAGTAAAAGTGGTAGCAGTGAAGATTTTGAGGTATGTTATCATGTGACTAATATTGCTATAAACAGTATCTGGATTTTTATCTTTGTACTCTTTGTCATATTTTGTAAACCATTCCACGAAAGACTATAACATAGAAAGAAAAGCTGAGTCTCGCAGGACAAAGGGAGCCCATTTTGCTTTTAACATTTCCATCATAATCTCCAACTACTGATGTACCAGGAATCGGGAGGGGACAGAAGCACTTGAGCAAAGGCTTAATTGATACTTGTTATGGAAAACAGCTTAGTGCTTTTTGGTTCAATACTCAATTTAGGGATTTCTCCAGAGCTTCAATAATAGTTTTGACAGTGCAGGCATCCTAAAGGTACAGTGACATAGATTCGAGAAATTGGAAACTCTGCTGTCAGCTGAATCTGGAATGAAATAAAAGGACATCACTTTGCAGCAACTTGTGTGGAAATACAGTGACTTCGGGCACAAATATCAAGTTGCAACAAATAGAGATGAGTGCTGCGACAACAGGTTCTATATTTAGCTCTTGGAAAGTGAAGATGTGGAGGTGCCGATGTTGGACTGGGTGGACAAGGTCAGAAATCACACGATGCCCGGTTATAGTCCAACAGGGTGATTTGAAAACACAAGCTTCTGGAGCCTCAGTCCTCCTTCTGGTGCTAGCAAGAGAGGTAGTATCAAATACAATTTATAAGTAAAAGATCAAAGGTCACACCATTGATGAGGATGTACTAAACAAACCTAAGATGCTGTTAAATATTTAATCAGTTAGAAGATTTTAATTGATTAATATGTTTTTGTAAATCCCTGAATTCCTTTCAAACAGACAATTTATAGACAGTCAGTCAATATGGCATTTTATAAATTCCTACTTTAGAAATAAAACCAGTCTGACTCCAAACTAAAACACAAACAGATTCTAAACAAAGTCTCATGCCTAACATGCATTGTCTGACCTAAAATGTCATTGGTTATTTAACACTGATCAAACCTTTAGTTCTCTCAGGACCGTGACTTGAAAGGAATTCGGGGATTTATACATGCATGTTAATCAATTAACTTTCTAAATGATTAAAGCATTAACAGCATCTTAGGTTTGTTTTAGTATATCCTCATCAACGGTGTGAACCTTTGATCCTTTACTTATAAATTCTGTGTCTGATACTACCTCTCTCACTAACACTTGAAGAAGGATTGAGGCTCCAACAGCTTGTTTTCAAATAAACCTGTTGGACTATAACCTGATGTCATGTGATATCAGGAAGTGAAGACATTGGAATGATATATAGTGCATGTTGGTTTAGAATAACATGGGGAGTTTAGGGCCTGCAGAGTCCAATTGCATCTGGTGTAACTTGTTTTTGTGTGAAGCTTTAACTAAGTAGCAATAAATAACAAGTGAAACAGACATCAAACCTCACTGCCTGCCCAACAGGTTATTAGAGGGACTGAATATAAAAACATGTAATTGTAAGAGCCCTAAATGTGGGATGGATCTTCTGAGAACAGGAGCTAAGGAGTGTTTTTTGTGGGAACTATTGAGCTTTGCTGCATTCTTTTTCATAAGAATGTTGCAGTGCTGTAGAGGCCATCTCAACAGCTTTTTTAAAATGCATTCACGGGGTGTGGGTGTCACTGGCTAGGCCAACTTTTATTTCCTTTCCCCAGTTGCCCTGGAGAAGGTGGTGGTAGACTGTTTTCTCAAACTGCTGCAATCCTTGGAGTACAGGGACACTGGCAGTGCAGTTAGGGGTGGTGAGGAAAGAAAATTTAACTCCAAGCTGCATTATAAGAGAAGCCCCAACATACAGTGGTCAACCACCTGATTGTGGTTTGCAGTTGTCAGTTGTGACAGTTCTCACACAAAAGTCTACAGTCTGCAGATGCCTACAAAACAGAAAACAGTCACAGTCACGGTACAAAAGACACTAACAACACGACCCGAGATCAAAAATATATCAGAAATGACTTCTAAGACCACATAAGATCATGATTGCACACAAACCTACAACAACACTGTGCCAAATGTTATCAAAGACTAAAGACCTCCTATCGACAGTAAACAAGCCCATCATGATATACAGAATACCATGCAGCGATTACAATAAACATGACATTGGACAACCAGGGAGGAAGCCGGTGACCAGGATACACTAACACCAGCTGGCAGTAAAAAGACATGACCAATGTTCACTTATCTCGATACACAATGAGAGCTATCAGTTCAACTGGGACAAAATGACCATATTTGGACAAGCAAACACCAGACATGCAAGGGAATTCCTGGAAGCCTGGATGTCAACATGGGACTTCATTAACAAACGCACAAATAGACCCCATATACAGACTGCTGTTAAAACAATAGAACTGGAAGTGACGACCATCATACCAGAGGACCATATAAATCTGGAAGGAAGCAGGACACTAACACTTCGATTAGAGGTCACACTGATGATGTTGCCTAGAAGGGTAATGAAACCACAGACCTGCCGGCTCATCGAGCTAATGAACAGCTGAGCTACAAATTTTCATTGAGACCTTAGAAAGCGTTTTCTCTAAAGATTGCACCTTGGGAATTCTCTCATTTTTGCGCTTGAGAAAAAGATCTGCAGCAAAGTGGTGAAAGTTTCTGAGCCTTGCATGTAATACTTCCTGCCTTATAAACATGATCCCAATCTTAAAGTCTTAAAATAGTTGAGCTGTGAAACTGGGGCAGTGAGCACAAACAACTGCAGCTCAGGCAGCAGTGTTAGTGTTTGGCATCTCCCATGATCCAAGACTGAGTTCTGGGTCCTGTCTCCTGGTTTCAGTTATGTTATTGGTGTGGGGAAGACAGCAAAGTTAAGGAAAAACCAGAGATGTCAATCTGTAATGCTGCAGTACTTAGCTCAGCCAAAAGGCGTGGTTATAAAGTGATCAGTGGATATCTAAAGAGACAATAACGTTAAAGGTGAGGGCAAAAATACACAAGTTTGCTGGAACTGTGGCTCTGATAAGTTGATAGCAAAGAGATATGCAATATTTGAACAACTTTTGTTTAGGTATCCTGATTCAATGCGTTGCTTTTTTGTTCGAAAAGAATGAGCAATGGAATTGGATGTTCCCTAAACTTCTGTGCCTCTCCCCAGTTGCTCCTTACCTTAGGAAGAATTGGAGGAAGATGGGAAAAATTGAGAGTGTAGCATGCATTGGCATCAAACAGGGTAACAGCCAATTTCAATCCATTAGTAAATGAGGCTGCGGATTTTCCTTTAATTCACACTGCAGCTTTCAAATTTAAAAGAAAGCCCTAGGAATTTGCGGAAGTGAGATATTTTAACTGATTCACCCTGCAGCTTCTAATCTCAAATAAGTTGCTGCATACATGACTAAGAATCAGTTATGCCAAACTATCAGTCTGGCAGGGTTTAATCTGTTAGAAAGCAAAGCTGTAATGATCAGTAATGCAGCATGTCCAGTAACAAGCTGTCTGCGCACACAGATGCTTACATATGCAATTCCTTCGCAAGCCTTTCTGTATCAAGTTACTGTAGTAAATATTTAGAAGAAACAAAGTAGGGAAATGTCCTTTCCTTGAATAACTAATTATTGCGTTATATAAAGGCACATGTCCTTGAAGGCAAGGGAGAGTGTAAATGAGTGTAACCAGAATGACATTTGATCGTGCAATCTGCTTATACTTAACATGTAGAGTTAATACAGCTGTTCCAAATGGTAATAAAAACAAAGTCATGAAGATTCTGTAGATCTGAAATGCAAATCCAAAATGCTAGAGAAACTCAACATTCCTGACATTATCTGAGAAGAGACTTCACACTTCAGTCCTCTTCAGAACTCCCAAATGTTGCCTCAATTGCTAAATCTTTACTCTTAGCCCAAATACCTGCAAGTCTTTTGTAAAATAAAAGCTAATGTGTATAAGCTTTTCACTCTGAGTAAAATTGTTCTGGGTACAAGGATTAGTTTGAGAAATTTGTCTGGTTTTTAACTATTTGAAAAGCATGCATGCTTAGATGAAACAGATGTTAGACACTGAGCAAGCAAAAAATCCGGAAACAAGTCTTTATTCTTGAGCTTTTTCAAGTATCTTGGTTAATATACTAGCCTGTCAGTTTTAGAAGACCTTACATCAAGCAGAAAAAAACATCCATTTTCCCAATATTTCTGGACCCATTGCGTGATGTGGCATTAGTTTAAACATTTTGAACCTGTATTTAACAGCTTTTTTGGAATCTGTTCTATCCATTACTTTTAGTGAAAGGTGCAATACACAAGATTTATTAATTTTGCACTTGAAAGAAGTTGTGCTATCACCATTATCTGTTCAATCTTAAGTACTTTTACAAATCTAGACTGTCATTTGTTCCATTTGCCTAAATTGTGTGACTTTTAGTGAATCCTTGATGCAGTTGTCTTTCTGGGCTCTGCTTAGACCTTTGAATCATGCACCATTTTCATTCGCTCCCTCTTATGACAGCAAAACACATTGTAGTACCAACATAATTGAGCCATGAGGTGGTGAGAGGATTTTTAACATAAACACTAAAGAACCGCAGATACTGGAAATCAGAAACAAAAACAAATTGCTGGAAAAACTTAGCAGGTCTGTGAGCATCCGTGAAGAGAAGGTAGAATTAACGTTTTGGGTCCAGTGACCGTCATTCAGAACTGATGGTACTAAGAAAAGGTTGGTATTTGAGCAGAAGATGGGTGGGGGAAGGGGTAAGAAATAAATGATAGATGGAGATAGAGCCCAGAGAGAAAGACAGTTTGCCAAACAAAACACTGGGTAAGGTCATCCTGGGGAATGAATAGCTGCTAATGAGGACTACTAGTAGCTAACAATGGGTTATTTGTGGCAACAGCTGAAGTGATGACAAGACCTGGTGTGTGGGGATTGGGTTTAACATTCTTTGTTCTTCAAAGGTGTGAATTGATAAAGGATATAAGAAGGTGGCTAAAGACTTGTTGGGATTAAGACTTCATATATTTTATTCAAAACAAAAAACTCAATGTTAGCCTGCTTTCCCTCCATAGATGCTGCCTGACCCACTGTGATCTCTGACATTTTTCAGCGCAGATCCCACCATCTGCAGTAATTTACTCATATTTTACACAATTGCATGCCTCTTAATTGCTCACTCACAGGATTGTGCGGAAAATGATATGCAAAGTTGAGGAATGGTGCTTACTTTTCAAAAAAAATAGAAATTTTCAAAAAAACGTGAGAGTTGAATTATAATTTTCATTTACATATAAATGATGAGCATATTTAAGGCTGGGCTCGCAGATTTTTGGTCTCTTCTGGAATCTAGGGATATGGGGAGCAGGCACAAAAGTGGAATTGATACTGACCATCAACCATATCACATCAAATGGCAGAATAGGCTCAAGGCCATATGGTCTACTGTTACTAGTTGCACTTTGTTCTGAATGTGAGGTGTCATTTCATTTTAAAAGGCATTGAAATGATCCACTGATAAATTATAACATAGACTATATTTAAAAGATTTTCTAAAACAAATATCATTTAAGACAGTGTGTCCTGACATCCTGTGAAAGATTCTCATTGTGCATGCAGAGAATTGTGTACTTTGTGAAATGTTCTGCCAATGAAAAAAAATTGCTGTCCTTTTAACAGTTTAAAAACCACACTAAGTATAAGTAAATGAAAAGGAATGGCATCGCTGCAGTTCTGGCACAATTACTGTGCATGCGCGTTTTATTGAGAGAGTTTTGACTGTGTCAGCAGATGTTCTCATTCGGCAGTGACACATCTGCAGGCCCCTTGGGGTAGACAGTCCCGAAGTTTCACAACCTTTGAGTGAAGAAATCTGTTCCCATCTCAGACCTGGCTGGCCGATCCCTTCTCTGGAGATTGTGCCCCCATATTCTAGATTTACCAGGTAGGGAAAATTGCCTTAATGTCGGCCATTTGCATCCCTAAGAATCTTTGTATGTTTCATAAACTCACTGCTCGTTCTTATACACTTTAGAAGGTATATACCCAATTTAGTCAGCTTCCAGTAAGCTATCCATCCTAGTTTGGAACCATTCTAGTGAGCCTTCTCTGCATCCCTTCATGCAAGTTATATCCTACTTTAAGAATGAAGACCAAAACTGCACACGGTATTCCAGGTATGTTCTCATCAAGGCTCTGTACAGTTGTAGGACACCTATTATTCTTATACTTCAGTTTCCTTGCAATAAACTGAACATGCCATTTGCTATCCTAATTGCTTGCTGTATTGCTTCCTTTCTGTGTACTTGGTACAAGTATACCCAAGTGCCTCTGAATATCAACATTTGCAAGTTTCAAGTCTTTTCCAAAAATATTCTGCCTGCCGACTCTTGAAAATGAATAATCTCATGCTTACCCTAATTTTACTTCATCTGCCACCTTGTTGCCCACTCACTTAAGTAATCTCTTTGCCCCTTTGCTGTGTGGTCCTCAAAGATTACATTCCCACCTAACTTTGAATTATCAGTAAACGTGGATAAACAGACTGAGTACGATGCATCTATGTTATTAATATGGATTGTGAATTTTTGATCCCTATGGCACTCTATTGTCACATTAGAAATTCCCACTTATCCATACTTTTTGCTTCCTGTCAGTTAATGATGTGAACATGCAAATTAGTAACAGGAAAAGGCTAATCAGATCCCTGAATCTATTGTGACATTTAATAAGATCATGACTGATCAGATTGTAATCTCAAATCCACATTCATGCCTACAACTGATAATCTTTCAACCCCTTTCATAATGAGAATATAGGTACCTCAAAAGCATTCAAGGACAGTGCTTCCACCTTTTGACTGTTCTGAAGACTTGCAACCCCTGAGAGTGCACATTAGGTCTCATCTCTGCATTAAATGGATGACCCCTGATTCTTAAACAGGGACTCCTAATTCTAGATTCTCCCATAAAAGGAAGCATCCTCTGTACATCAACCCTGTCAAGACCCTTCAGGATTTTGTACGTTCCAATCAAGTCACCTGTTACTCTTCCAGTGGAATTAAGACCAGCCTGTGCAACTTTTCTCAAGACAAGACAACACAGCCATTCCAGGTATTGGTCTAGAAAACCAAGTTGCCTGTGATACATTTACAGTTTTCCTTAAATAAGATGACGAATATATCCATAGAATATCAGATGTGGTCTTCGTAGTGTGCTCAACTGAAGCATAGCCTCCCTACGTTAGTATTAATTCCCATTGTAATAAGTGATAACATCATTAGTTTTCCTAATTATTTTCTGTACACGCATACTAACATTTTGCGATTCATTCACAAGGATGCGAAATCTCTTCATCTGAGAGCTGGGCACCCTTTATTCTTGCAAAAATAGACAGTATCACATGTTCTCTCATACTTTATTTGTCAAATCGATTCCCACTCATCTATAACTTTTTGTAACATCCTTATGTCCTCTTTACATTATTTTCCTTCCTTTCTTTGTGTCATCAGCAAATTTGGCAACCATACTACTACTAGTAATCTGTGTAAACTGTAAGCAGTTGAAGGCCTAGCTTTGATCCCTCTGGCACATTGCCTATTATGTCTTGCCACCTGGGGGGAAAAATAATTTGTGCCTACTGTCTGCTTCCTGTTAGGTAGTCAATCTTGTATACATACCAATGCACGACCTCTTACACCATAAGTGTTCACTTTCCTCCAACTATTGATGTGGCACTTTATCAAGTGCCTTCTGGAAATCTAAGTACAATATATCCACTGTTATCTCTTAACCACAATGTCTGTGTTCTCCTCAAAGAGCTCTGATACATTGATCAAACTGATATCTGGTTCACCAAACCATGCTGACTTTACCTGATCACCTTGACATTATCCAAATGACCTCCACTAAGTTCTATAATAGCTTCTAACATTTTTTCTGTGACAGATGTTGAGCTAACAACTTGTAGTTTCCTGCTTTCTGTCTCCCTTTTTGAATAATGGAGTTACGTTCCCCAGCATGGTGGCTCGGTGGTTAGCACTGCTGCCTCACAGCGCCAGGGACCCGGGTTCGATTTCACCCTCGTGCGACTGTCTGTGTGGAGTTTGCACGTTCTCCCCGTGTCTGCATGGGTTTTCTCCAGGTGCTCCGGTTTCCTCCCACAGTCCAAAGATGTGCAGGCTAGGTGGATTGGCTATGTTAAATTGCCCATAGTGTTCAGGGATGTGTAGATTAGGGGAGTTGTAGGGGGGTGGGTCTGGGTGGAAGGCTCTGAAGGTCAGTGTGGACTCGTTGGGCCAGAGGGCCTGTTTCCACACTGTAGGGATTCTATGATCTTCTATTCCAATGGGGCCATCACCAAATCGATAAAGTTTTAGATAATCAATGCATAAACAGTCTCAACAGCCATTTCTTTTGAGACCCTAGGATGAAGTTTATCAGGATGCATGCATTTATCAGTTCACATTTCCAGCAGTTTATTCAGTACTGGTTCTCTGGTGATTTGTAGTTGCCCGAATTCCTCTTTGCCTTCCCATTTCCTGAAATATTGCTATTTCTGAGATATTACTTGTTTCCTCTTTATTGAAGACTTCTACAAAATACCTGTTCAATCCATCTGGCGTTTTATTTTTCACTACTCTCCAATCTGTTTTTATAAAGGACCAATGCTCACATTGTTAACTCTTTGCTTTAGCTATTTATAAAATCTCATATCTGCTTTATACTTCTGGCCAGCTCTCTCCAATGTTTACCTTTTCTGTATGTTTTGGTCATCCCTTTGCTTCTTTTTCTATTCTGACCTGCCACTTATTTTTGCACAGCTGTATGCTTTTTCTTTGAGTCATAGAGGTCTACAGCATGGAAACAGGTCCTTTGGTCCAACTGCTGCCCAGTTTTCACTGTTAAACTAATCCCATTTGCCTGTGTTTGGTCCATATCCCTCCATATCTACCCACTCCATTTACCTGTTTAAATGCTTCTTAAATGACAAAATTGTCCTCACTTCACCACTACCTTTGGCAACCCATTCCAGACACTCACCACCCTCTGTGAAACTGGACCCTTTTGTATCTCTCCCCTCTCAGCTTAAACTTATGCCCTCCAGTTTTAGACTCCCTACCATGGAGAAAAGCCGTTGGCTATTTACCTTATCTGTGCCCCTCATGATTTTATAGACCTCTCTATCTCCTGCGTTCCAGCCTGTCCTTATAACTTAAACCTTCCAGTCCAGGTAGCATCCTAGTAAATCTTTTCTGCACTCCTTCTAGTTTAACAATATCCTTTTCTATAGTAGGGTGACCAGAACTGCTTGCAGTACTCCAAATGTGGCCTCACCGACATCTTGTACAGCTGCAACAAGACTTTCTAACTCCTATACTCAATGCTGTGACTGATGAAGACAAGCAAGTTAAGCCTTTTTCACTACCCTGTATACCTGTGACTCCACTTTTAAAGAGCTGTGAACCTGTACCCCTAAATCTTTTTGTTCTATAATGCTGCCCAGGTCCCTACCATTTACTGTATAAGTCCTGACCTGGTTTGACCTACCAAAATACAACACCTTGCATTTATCTAAATTAAGCTCCGTCAGCCATTCCTCAGTCCACTGGCCCAGTTGATCACAATCTCGCTGCATTCCCAGATAACCAACTTTGCTGTCCGCTGTCCACTGTCCACTGTACCACCAATCTTGGTGTCATCCACAGACTTACTAACCATACCTCCTAAAATCTCATCCAAATCATTTATATAAATGACAGACAACAGTGGACCCAGCACCAATCCCTGTGGCGCACTGTTGGTCACAGGCCTCTAGTCTGAAAAACAAACCCTCAAACACCATCCTCTGTCTTTTACTGTTAAGCCAATTTTGTGTCCAATTGTCTAGCTTTTCCTGGATCCCATGAGATTTAATCTCACTCATTAAACTACCATGTGGTACCTTGTCAAAGGCCTTGTTAAACTCCATGTAGGCAACATCTACTGCAATGCTCTCATCTACCTTCTTGGTCATCCCTTCAAAAAACTCAATCAAATTCGTGAGACATGATTTCCCACGCACAAAGCGATGCTGACTATCCCAAATGAGACCTTGCCTCTCCAAATGCCTGTAGATCCTGCCTCTCAGAATTGCCTCTGACAACTTACCCACCATAGACATTAAACTCACCACTGTGTAGTTCTCAGGCCTCTCCTTGCAGCCATTCTTAAATAATGGCACAACATTAGCTACCCTCCAATCTTTGGCACTTCACCTGTGGCTGTTGATGATATAAATATCTCCTGTAGGTGCCCCTAGCCTCCCACAAAATTGTGGGGTATTCTCCATCAGGTCCTGGGGATTTATCTACCTTGATGTGTTTTAACACTTCCAGCACCTCCACCTCTAATATGGACTCTCTTCAAGACATCGCTATTTATTTCCCCAAGTTCCCTAGCATTCATGCTTTTCTTGATGGTAAATGTTCATTTAGGATCTCACCCATCTCTTGTGGCTCAGCACATTGATGACCTTGTTGATCTTTAAGGGACCCTCTTCTCTCCCTAGTTACTCATTTGCTCTTCATGTACTTATAGAATCTCTTTGGATTTTCCTTTACGTTATCTGCCAAAGCCATCTCATGTCCCCCTTTAGTCTTCCTGATTTCTCTCCAGTATAGTCCCAACACCCTTTATGCTCCTCAAGGAATTCACTTGATCCCAGCTGCCCATACATGCCTCCTTCTTCTTGACCAGGGCCTCAATAACTCCAGTCATCCAGGTTTCCCTACTCCTACCAGCCTTACCCTTCGTTCTAACAGGAATTTGCTGGCCCTGAACCCTCATTAACTCACTTTTGAAAGCCTCCCACTTACCAAACATCTCTTTACCTGCAAACCCCCACCCCAGTCAACTTTTGAAAGTTTCTATCTAATGGTATCAAAATTGGCCTTGCCCCAATTTAGGAGTTTACCTTGTGGACCAGACCTATCTTTTTCCATAGTTCTAAAACTAATGGAATTATAGTCACTCGATCCAAAGCACTCCCCTACTAACACGTCCATCACTTGCCCTGCCTATTTCCCAAGAGGAGGTCCAGTTTTGCCCCTTCTCTAGTAGGGCCATCTACTTCATGAGAAATTCTTCCTGAACAAACTTAACAAATTTCTCTCCATCCAAGCCCTTAACACTATTGCAGTCCCAGTCGATGTTTGGAAAGTTAAAATCCCCTACTGTTACAGCCCTATTATTCTTGCAGTTATCTGCAATTTCTTTACATATTTGCTCTTCAATATCCCACTGATTATTGGGAGGCCTATAGTATAGTGCTATCAAAGTGATCTCCCCTTTTTTTATTTCTCAATTCTACCCATATAATCTCAGTGGACAAACTCTCAAGAATGTCTTCTGTCAGTGCTGCTGTGATGTTCTCTTTAATCAAAAACACAACTATCCCTCCTCACTTATCTCCGCTTCTATCCTTCCTATTGCATCCGTACCCTAGAACATTGAACGGCCAGTCCTGTCCCCCCCTCAGCCATGTTTCTGTAATAGCTATAATATCCCAGTCCTGTGTACCCATCCATTCCCTGAGGTCTTTTGCCTTACCTGTCAGGCCTCTTGCATTGAAATAGATGTAGTTTAACCTAGTCTTTCCCTGCTTCCTGCCATGTTGTTGCCTGCCCTGTCTAGTACTAGGAGTACCAACACTGCCTTTACTATTTAACTTGTCATTAACTTCTGTACTATCCTCAACCTTCTGTTTCGTCTCCCTGTTGCTTAGGATCCCACCCGCCCTCCCTCTGCCAGACTAGTTTAAACCCTCCCAAGTGGCTCTAGCAAATCTCCCTGCTAAGGTATTGGTCCCCCTCCAATTTAGGTGCAATCTGATCCAAGAATCTGAATCTCTGCCCCCTGCATTCATCTGCCAAATCCTTCTGTTCCTACTCTAGCTAACACATGGCACCAGAGGTAGTCCAGAAATTGCTAACCTTGAGGTCCTGCATTTTAACCTTCTGCCTAACTCCCTAAAATCACTCTTCAGGACCTCATCCATTTTCCTCCCTATGTCGTTGGTACCAATATGTACAATGACCTTTGGCTGTTCACCCCCCACTTAAGAATTTCATGCAACCGCTCAGACATTTTAGCTTGATACTGTCTTTAACATTTCTCATTAACCACTGGTGGGTCTTGTTCATTCTTACTCATTGAAATGTATGTATTTTGTGTGTTCTGAAATATCCCCTCAAATGTTTGCCATTGCGTCTCTATTGAGCATTGTTTTAACCTAATTTGCCCATTCACTTCACAACAGTTCTGCTTTTATGCCCTCATAATTGCCTGTATTTACATTTTTAAGAGTCTCTGACTACCCTTCTTCAAACAGTGTAAAATTCAATCCTATGATGGTTGGTGCTAAGTAGGGGCACCTTTTCAAGGAGATCATTAATCAATCCTAACCTATTACAAAATACTAAGCATAGTATATCCTGCTCTTTTATCAGCTCCTGAGTATACTGTTCTAAGAAACTATCCTGAAAATGTTCTATGAACTCATTTATGTTACCTTTGCTCATTTGACTTTTCCAGTTGATAAGTACATTAAAGTCTTCCATGATTGTCATTGTATCTTTCGGACAACCCCTCCTTATTTCTTACATTTATGCTTCACCCCACCATGTAGTTAATGTTAGGAGCCTGTACACCACTCCTATAAGTGACTTCTTGCCTTTGTCATTTGTCCGTTCTGTCCAAACTTTTCTAAATCTTGGTTTCTTGAACTTGGTCCATCGTTTCTCTGTTGTGCTAATCTCATCATTAAATAACAGCCATATTGAACACTTCTCAGGACATAATCTTCAAAATGAGGCTGAATTATGCTGAACCATCATCCTTTGAGTGAAGATTTTATTGATATTATGAGTGAATAACATTTATTGAAGATTGGCGTAGTAAAAGAAGCCAATCTCAAGAAGGGAGTGAATGTGGTATCTCTTTGACATAATTGACTGACAATGACTGCAAATACTTCAGTCTTTCCTGTTGCAGTCTGGGATTGGGATCTAACATGATTGAGAATGCTTCCTCCTCCCCATAATCATTTAAATAACCGTTACCATTAGAAACTTATTGGTATTGATTAGGGGATCAGCTAGCTATTATCAGCTATTATTTTTGGATAATATTTGCTCTTTCAATGGATGTCTTACCAAATAGCTAAACTCTTGCATTGCCTTCAGATAAAATGTTGGCAAATTTTATGATTAATGAAGTATTGCATTTATATACTGCTCTTGGGTATTGTTCAGGGTTTCACATCCAGTGATGACTGGAAGCCGAGTCATTGTGTACACAATAAGGATCCACAAACAACTTTGTGTTGATGTCTTTTGGCTGTAAGAGTGGGATTTCACTGGGATGCCTGGGAAAAATGCCATTCTGTTATTCAAATTGTGTTGTGATCTTCTCTATCCACTGGAACAGGCAGGGCTGTAAATGTTCTTTGAGTGCATCATCCATTGATGATGCAGCACTTTCTGCAAGCTGGCATGATCAAGTGCTTATGTTCTAATGTGAGACCCAAACCTCAATTGTCTTGGTCAGACTAGTGGCTTAACAAACTGAGCCAACCTGCTATTTAAAATTGGGATTTGACAAAGTCTGACTCCTTTATTCAAACCCCTTATTTATCCTTTTCTGTATTATCCCTTACCCATACAGTAATTTTGAATTTGTACTGAATTAAAACAGAATATATTACTATTTTTGAATGTGGGCTTGCCCAGATTTTGAAGTGTTGCACAGCAGCAAGAATTATCCTTTCAGCTGCAGATAAACCCTTTGCCAGAGTGCAGCGTATGCTAAATTTATGTTGGTTCCATTATGCTAGGTAGCTGGTAAGGAGCCATTCACGTACGTGACCAGGAGCAACATGAGACGTTGACGCCTGCTGCTGCGCTTGTAATTCCAGAGCTATCTCTGCCAGGCAGCTCAGGCTGAGCACACGAGAAAGCCGTATCATCAGTATCTTTAAATCTGCAGCCTACATTGGGCTCAATGCTTTTCAAAGATCTAAAACCAGCGGCAATAAAGCCCCAGAAGTGGACTAAGATGCGAGTGAGTGTTTATTTGGTTTGTATTTAGCAAATTAATTTATAATTGCCTTTTAATGGGGTAGTATATTTCTCTTCAACGAGAAGTCTTGACTGTTATTTTCGAAACAAGATGGTTCGGAGATGTCAGTGGAAATGCTTTTCCCCATTAGTTTATGCTGTTTTGGAGTATCGTCAATGTCTGGTAGTCCTGTGTATGTGTAAACAAGGTGACAAAAATGATGCAGTTATAGTCAAGAGTATGCTGTGTGGTCCTTCTGTATAATTAGAAATTGTTCAGAAATGGATGTGCGTGTTAACTTCCTCTAAGATGTTAGCAGATGTGTGTTTTAAAGAGCTACTGTCCTCAACAAAAACCAATTGGACAGTGCCTTCTGTAAGCATGCAAAAGGAGCTTGAGTGAAAAGATTTATCACTGGTAATTAAGTTAAAATTTATTTTGGGCACTATTCTCTTCCCTGATATGTTTCCCTGTGAAAAGCAATCAAAAGTGAACTTTTCTTTCAAACCTATTAAATATCTAATGCTTTCTAGCACCAGAGCCTGATTCTTATCCTAACCATCCCTCCACGATTAACATTGATTATTTAGATGGGGAAATACCATTGAGTGAAAATTAAGGAAGATCTATGTTTGATATCTGAAACATACTGTGGCAATTTGTCAGTTAGTGGAGCAATTACCAGGACAGCAATGCTTTTACGAAAGCAACACACTGCGGAAATCTGAAATAAAATCCAAATGTTAGAAATACTAAGCCAGCTGGCAACATCTGTGGACAGAGAAAAACAGTCAGCATTTCAAGTTTGATATGAATAGTCGTATTTGACCACTAACCCTGTTTCCCCCTCCACAGATGTTGGCAGACCTGTTGAGTATTCCCACTGCTTTAATTTCTACCTTTGCTTTTGATTTTTTTTAAAGTGAATGAAAAGCATCAATTTGATGTAATCACCCCCATGATGATACCTTTAAGATGTAAAATAATTTGTTGGATGCATTTTTGTGAACTCTTTATCAGTACAGCATTGTGACATTGTTCTTCCAATTAACACAGTTAAGCTGTGAAGTAGTGATGTATGGCATTGTCAGTGTGCTAAATGGGATAGATTGAAAACTGGGCATCACGAGGTGCTGTGGCCTGTCTGCAGCAACAGAATTGTAGTCATCTATAGTCTGTAACCTTGTAGCCCTCATTCTACCATTCCCGCTGAGCCAGGGGATGAACTCTGGATCAATAAGATGTGTAGAAGAGAGCTTGCTAGGAGCAACATCAGGTATACCTAAAAGTGAGGTTCCAACCTGGTGAAGCAATAATCCAAGAGTTAACAGAGCTAACAGTTGAAGTAGCACGCTGTAGAGAGTTAGGTGATCCCACAGCCAATGGAGAAGATCTTTGATATTACTGTAACCAGTTTCTAATGGTAGCAGCTAATTAAATGATTAATGGGAGGAGAAAGCATTCTCAGTGATGGTAGAACTTAATACCAGATTGCAACACGGAATATTAAAATATTTGTAATCATTGTCAGCCGGTTGTGTAAAAGAAATACTGCATCTCACCTTCTTGAGGTTGGCTTCTATGACTGTACTAATGTTCAGAAAATTTAATTCAGTCATAATATCACAAAGTGACAAGTGCATAAAATTCAACACAATGTCTTGGCTGCAGTGCTCAAAGATTTGTGCTCCTCATAGATGATTCAAATTGGTCAATGAGGAAGAAAACTGTAGTTTCAGGAAGGGAGCAACAGGTTGGCCAACTGGGCAGTAAAATAGCAAATATAATTCAGTCTGGTGAAGTTTGATGTAATGTGTTTGGGGAGGGCAAACAGTCAAAGGAATACACAGTGAATAGGTTACTGAGGATTGTAAAAGAAGAGATATTTGAATGCATATCAGTAGACCCCTCGAGCAGTAGAACAGGATAATTTATTAGCCAAGGCATAGAATATGAGTGTTGGGGGGGAGGGGGGTTTGGGTTATGCCAGAATTGTATTATTCATTGTTTAGACCACAGATCAAATACTGTGCACAGTTCTGTTTGCTACACTACATAAAGGATGCGATTGCATTTGATACAGTATGGGGGTTTTGCCAGAAATTAGGAATTGTAGCAATAAGCAAAGATTGAAAGGATCAAGGTTTTCTTTGGAGCAAAGGGTGGATAGGAAGAACCTGTTTCCTTTCAGAGAGGTCAGTAACTGAAGGCACAAATATTTTCAATCAATCAGACATGTTGGCCCAGAATAATGGACACTACTTGTGTGCCTCAGGAAGTCCAAGTGATTGTGGGAGGATTAGAGGAGTGTTGAGGATAAGTCCTTATTGATTCAGAGGGTAGAAGAGGTCTGGAGCTCGCAGCCTGAGAGGGATGTAAAAACAGATCTTCACTGCATTTGAAAATGCACTTGATTACCCATATGTGACCTACAGGTCTGCAGCCTAAATGTTGGGAAATGGAAATAAGTTTGATAGCTTTTTTTTTGTCTGACGTGTACAAGGTGAGCTGTAAATTTTTGATTTTATTTTCTGTTGTCCACTGGTTAAGTAACTTTATCTCCACTGCTCCGAGGTTGGTGCCTAAAAACTGTTGTATGTATTTAAAACAAAAGGTGATTTCAGTACCAGACATTTATCTCTCTCTTTTATTACTCTTTCACTTGTGGCATGCCAGCATTAGCACACTGTATGCTGCATTGTACATGAGTAAAATAAAATTCATTATAAAGAATAATCATACCTATTCATGATTTAGTATTAAAACAAATTCCTTGCTGTCCATTCAAGCTTCAGACGTTCGCACTGCTCAAAGAACCATATACCCCAACATGCATTAGTATCTTCAGAAGAGTTTGGATTGTTTCCTTTGTCCATGTTCTGTTGCTGTAAAAGGGTTAAATAAATAGGCTAAATGCCACACTAAGAGGGCAGAGCTACGTGGAGCGGTTAACTGCCTTGTAACTTGTTTGTTTGCTGCAGTTCAAATAAAGGCAATTCAAAGAAAACGGAACATTAGGCAAAAATTTTGTGTTAGTGACGTGATTAAGCCGTAAAGAAGGGCAAATATGGAGTTCACAAAATAGATGGCTATGTTCCTGTCTGCAGCACTTCTTCTGGATTTAAACTGTGTCGATCTCATGGAAAGTTGAATCGTTAGGGAAACTGGTGCAGTAACATCAAGTTTATGCACTGATGAATGAACATTAATAGGCTTTATTGAACACAATATTGAATAAAAGGAATAACGAGAGAGGACATCTTCTGGAGCCATGCTCCAAAACTTCTGATTCCCCGGTCCCCAACACCTCATCTTTACCATGGACGTACAGTCTCTATACACCTGCATTCCCCATACAGATGGCCTAAAGGCCCTCCACTTCTTCCTGTCCCGCAGGCCCGACCAGTCCCCCTCCATTGACCCCCTCATCTGCTTAGCCGAACTCGACCTCACCCTCAACAACTTCTCTTTTAATTCCTCCCACTTCCTACAGACAAAGCAGGGGTGGCCATGGGTACGCGCATGGGCCCAAGCTATGCCTGCCTCTTTGTAGGTTACGTGGAACAATTCTTCTTCCGTAGCTACTCTGGCCCTAAACCCCACCTCTTCCTCCGTTACATTGATAACTGTATCGGTGCTGCCGCGTGCTCCCACGAGGAGCTCGAACAGTTCATCCACTTCACCAACATCTTCCACCCCAACCTTAAGATCACCTGGACCATCTCTAATACCTCTCTCTCCTTCCTGGACCTCTCTGTCTCCATCTCTGGCAACCACCTAGAAACCGATATCCATTTCAAGCCCACCGACTCCCACATCTACCTAGAATACACCACCTCCCACCCACCTTCCTGCAAAAATGCCATCCTCTATTCCCAATTCATTCGCGTCAGCCGCATCTGCTCCCAGGATGAGGCATTCCACTCCCGTACATCTCAGATGTCCTCGTTTTTCAAGGACCGCAACTTACCCCCCTCAGTGGTCAAGAATGCCCTCGACCGTGTCTCCCGCATTTCCCGCAACTCATCCCTCACACCCCCTCCCCACAATAACAAACAAAACAGAATCCCCCTCGTCCTCACGTACCACCTCACCAACCTCCGGATCCAACGCATCATCCTCCGACACTTCCGCCATCTGCAATCCGACCCCACCACTAAAGGCATTTTTCCCTCCCCACCCTTATCTGCTTTCCGGAGGGACCACTCGCTCTGAGGCTCCCTTGTCCGCTCCACACTCCCCTCCAGCCCCACCACACCCGGCACTTTTCCCTGCGACCGCAGGAAGTGCTACACCTGCCCTTACACCTCCCCCCTCACCGCCATCCCAGGCCCCAAGAAGACTTTCCACATCTAGCAGATGTTCACTTGCACATCTGCTAATGTGGTATACTGCATCCGCTGTGCCTGTTGTGGCCTCCTCTACATCGTGGAAACCAAGCGGAGGCTTGGGGACTGCTTTGCAGAACACCTACGCTCGGTTCGCACTAAACAACTGCACCTCCCAGTCGCGAACCATTTCAACTCCCCCTCCCATTCCTCAGACGACATGTCCATCCTGGGCCTCCTGCAGTGCCACAACGATGCTACCCGAAGGTTGCAGGAACAGCAACTCATATTCCGCTTGGGAACCCTGCAGCCCAATGGTATCAATGTGGACTTCACAAGCTTCAAAATCTCCCCTCCCTCTACTGCATCCCAAAACCAGCCCAGCTCGTCCCCGCCTCCCTAACCTGTCCTTCCTCCCACCTATCCCCTCCTCCCACCTCAAGCCCCACCACCATCTCCTACCTACTAACCTCATCCCGCCTCCTTGACGTGTCTGTCCTCCCTGGACTGACCTATCTCCTCCCTACCTCCCCACCTACACTCACCTTTACTGGCTCCATCCCTGCCTCTTTGACTTGTCTGGCTCCTCTCCACCTATCTCCTCCTCTATCCATCTTCTATCTGCCTCCCCCTGTCTCCCTATTTATTTCAGAACCCCCTTCCCCTCCCCCATTTCTGAAGAAGGGTCTAGGCCTGAAACGTCAGCCTTCCTGCTCCTCTGATGCTGCTTGGCCTGCTGTGTTCATCCAGCTCTACACCTTGTTATCTTAGATTCTCCAGCATCTGCAGTTCCTACTATCTCTGCTGAGGATGTTCTTTTAGTACATCCTTAGCAGTGGTGTGACCCTTTGATCTTTTACTTAATAATTTCTGTGTCTGATACTACCTGTCTCACTAACACCTGAAGAAGGATTAAGCTTCCAAAAGCTTATGTTTTCAAATAAACCTGTTGGACTATAACCTAGTGTTGTTGGAAATGTTATTATACAAGCTGTGTTCCTGGTATTAAAATCACTTTAGATTGGCACCTTATTCACTACAGTCGTCACCTTTTTTGCCATTTAGAATCCTAAAAATCTTATACTGCCTTATATACAAAAATTTGTTTTGCCTTGTACTTTTCTACCCTACCTTTGTCAATTGCTTGTGTTACTTGTCACAATGCATTTGTGCAATCTGACTCTGTCAGGCAGTATTATCTGTCCTCATTGTTTGATGATGGACATTTTACATCTGCAACTGCTCTTATAAGCTATCTAGTGATCCTTGATGGTATGTGTGTGGTATTTAAAAGTGAAAACAGGATAAAATGGCCTGCTTCTACACTGTAGGGATTCTATGATAGAGTTGGCCTGTGATGTTCATTGCCTTTGAATAACCAGTGCTCACTCTTTGGGGCAACTACTAAGAAAAACCATTTAAGGAAAGAGAAATTGGGTAGAGAATTGATCTGTTGTAATTTTTAAGAGTTCATTATGAGAAATAAGTCTCTAGGTTTGACAATTCTGGTGTTTGGATGTTTTTGTCCCTGAAACTATAATAAAGCCAAAACAAGGGATGTTTTATAAAATTGTAATTTCTCTACCAAGTCTATATAGTCTGAAGATAGGACAATATTAGACTGTTTTTCTCTTGAAACGAATCATTGAAAAAAAATAAAACTAAGTTTCACATCTCCCTACTGGCAGTGTTAAAATTTGCACTTTGGAGCTGCAATTCATTTGCATTAACATGAAGGCGTTACCAGCAGTGCTTTTCATATTTGAAAGGGAAAATCTAGGGCATTTGTAAGTTATAGGTAGCTATCCTGGCTTTGATCATTGAGGACGATATGCAATACCATTTATCTGAACTCACGACCCCACCATAATTCAAGGCACTGTTTGAAGTTTGAGCAGAGTTTTACTGGAAAATCTTCTTTCAATCAATACTCTCAGCCCAGATCAGCTGGTCATTGCTCGGTTGTGATAGAGAAATATAAGTATAAATTCTTCTTCTGCACCAATCAGAGAGGTCCATCCCCACTGGCCATTACTGTGCTGAGGCACAGGATATTCAGGCTGTTTGAATTACATGAGGATGACAAGGGTTACAATAACTAGAAGGTATGGGTCAGAAGAATATTGCATGTTCCTCATCCCTGTTCTGGTTTTTGACTGGCTTTGGCTCGTTGTTCCTATCTCCAAAATATTTAGTTGAGTTGAAGGTAAATGCAAAAATTAACCATAAAGAGAGAAAGATGTTATTTAAAAATGTGGAAAAAATTAGTAAAAGTGGGTGGAATTATGTCTGATATTTCATGAAGGGTTAACAAAGCACAGGTGAGATTCAAGTAAATGTGCTGTTAGGGCATGTCCTGTAGATGGATAAGTAGGCCGTTTGATCCCTCGAGCCTACTGCACCATCCATTATGATCATGGCTGAATACGAATCTCTGTACGCTAATCCCATCATATACCCATTTCCCTTCATCCCTTTAGCCATGAGCTAAAATCACCTCCTTAAAAACGCACAATGGTTTGGCCTCAACCACTTTTCAGGCTCACCACTCTGGGCGCAGAAATGTCTCCACTTGTCAGTCCTAAAAAGTTTCCCCTTATCCTTAAACTATGACCCCTTGTTCTGCATTCCCCCACCATGGGGAACATCCTTCCTGCATCTGACCTGTCTATTCCTGTCAGAATTTTATAGGTTTCTATGGGATCCCCTTCTCTCTCTCTCCTTCTCCTACACCAACACCCCCCATTACTCTAAATTCCAGTGAATACAGTTCTAACTGACTCAATCTCTCCTTCTACATCAGTCCTATCATCCTAGGAATTAATTTGGTAAACCTTCATTGCACTGTCTGTATAGCAAGAACAGCATTCCTCAAAGAAGGAGACAAAAACTGCACACAATATTCCAGATGTGGCCTCCCCAGTACCCTGTGTAAATGCTGCAAGACCATGTGATCTGAAAAGCAGAGAAGAAGGGCACATTGCTGGACCTGCAGCAGTCTGAGTTAATGGTATTGCTCTCATTTTATAGAGGATGGAACATTGGGATCTGCAATAAAATTAATGGATGGTAATATACCTCCCAGCTTCAGATCATCATAAATCATCAGTTTTGCTCCGCAACATCTGATTCCTTCATTGAATTACGGTTTCATTACTAATTCCCAGGCAGCCGTCATTTTAACATATGGAGATAAGCCAGTCAGTTTTACGAGTCTGTATATTCAATCTCTATCGTATATCATCCTGGCAAAACTGTAGTCTGGGTTGTATCATTATGCATGATATCAGTGAATATTCCCAGCAGCATAAAACATCTTCGACTGAGATGAGGCAACACTGTGGAGCTGGAGGAACACAGCAGGCCAGGCAGCATCAGAGGAGCAGGAAAATTGACGTTTCGGGTTGGGAGAAGGGTCCTGACCCGAAACATCAACTTTCCTGCTCCTCTGCTGCCTGGCCTGCTGTGTTCTTCCACCTCCACACTGTGTTGTCTCTGACTCCAGCATCTGCAGTTCTTGCAATTCTTAAGGCTGAGATGATGTTTGATTAGGGCAAGCTGGCCTCCATAATTTGACCTAACTGGCCATTCTTTGTGAGTGACTTCCAACCAGACCTGTGGGATATAGGAAGATATTTGAGCTCAACTGAAAATTTCCTTTGTCTCCAAAATGTATGCCTATCATACGCGATTTCTAGGAGGGGGAATAAACTTGGATAAAGATCACAATTAAGAATCCCAATTAATTTGTTTTCCATATGTGGGTTCAGGATAACAACAAGCTGGGTAGATAGGTCGAACATCAAAATCGTAATATACCATTTGGTTTTTTTCTTGGAAGTTTCTATTTTTCCACTGCTCCAACCATTGTACCTTTGTAGTTAACGTGCATCATTCTGCTCCCTTCAGCCTGAAGCAAAGATGAAATAGTGCCAGCTCTGTGCCACTTTGCTCCTGAAGTTGCATTTGTAGTTCACCTATTATCTGAGGTCAGAACCAATCAACTATGGTCCATTTGTGACATCTCAGTTGGACTGCCTGGCTTGTGTATGGAGCTTTTTTGTATGGATGTCTGGTGACATGCATGCTGTGCTTTCTGCTGTTAAATTTAACAGGTATTTATTTCCATTCTAAATTTTTTAGCATGAAGCAGATGCAGTCCAAGTGGTGTGAATCTGTCTGTTTGGGCTGGTCTCTTATCTCCACTGTTGTACTCTGTGGCAGTATTAGTGTTACAACGCAGAAAACTGATGAAATTGGATTGTAAAAACTTTTGAAGATGTCTAGCAAGTGACGGTCCTTCATTTAAAAAAGCAATTATGGCATTGTGCACTTAATGTTTCTGCATCACATTATGCAAGTTCAAATCATTACTGTCCCAAGCAATGTAAACATCTTTCAATTGTGCACCACGAGTGAGAACCCACATTAGCGCAGCACTGGCAAAGATTGGGGGTTCTGTGTACTCCCAATGTGCGTTGTTATCAGGTTCTGTACCCTGGAAACCTATTGATGGGCAATTCAGAGCATTATGAATGATGCAGTCTCACTTAAACACCTAGTGTAAAATCTGATCACGTTAATGGTACACAATGATCATTGTGTCAACTTGGTTCAATTGATAGTGCCCTTCTCTCTGGAACAGGAAAATCAAGGTTTGTAACATGGTGATCTGTTGAGAGTTGAATGCATAACTAGAGGCCGTTCCTTATTATTGAACTATTATTCTTTAGTCAGGACTCGAAACTAGAGTTTACCTTCTCCTTCCAGTTGATTAGATATTGAGGATCTCTCAATGTTACTTGAAGTATAAGGAGCCCTCATGATGTCTTGAAGTATGTTCCTCCTTCAACCAGCATTACCAAAAAGTCAGTCATCTCCTTTCAGCTTTGAATATCAGGCAGAATTGCTGCTCTGTTTACCTGCAACACCATCCATGCATCTCAAAACAATGCATAGTATTTGAAATGGTTGGAATAATTGAGATACTCGGATACTATAAATGCAAACATTTTGTTTTTCATTATGTGACATTTGATGTTCAGGCCACAATTGTTATGGATCCAAAAGAAATTGAAAGCAATCAAATAAAGGAGATGAAAATCTGAAAGATACTTAAGTGTAATGCACATAAATACAAAAGCAATAATGTTTTATTGTACATTTTGACATCTACAAATGCTTAGCAAAGATTACTTGGAATAATATCTTAAAACACTATCTGATTAAAATTCAATTTAAAATGAAGATGGGTAGCCTGCTGTGAATGTAAGAAGGAAAATTAATTTTTAATGTGTTTCATTGATTTTTAATCTGTGTTAAGGGATTTGAAAGCTGATTTTGCTCAGATCAACATTTCTCATTTGTGGCATGTTCATGGGTCACGGCATGACTGACAGCTGGTGCAAATGTGTTTTTAAGAAAACTCTGAAGGGTGCTGTCTCTTTAATCACTCTGTGTGATTGCTGAACATGCAAATGCAGTAAAGAATTATAAGCATGTAAAACCACAACATTAAATCCTTGACTAAAGCCAAAATATTGTGGAAGCTGGAAAAACTCAGCAGGCCTGGGAGCTTCTGTGGAGAGAGAAGCAGAGTTGATGCTTCTGAAGGCGGTTCATGCAGACTTGAAATGCTAGCTCTGTTTCTCCTTCTGCAGAAGCTGCCAGACCTGCTGAGTTTCTCCAGCATTCCCTATGTTTGTCACAAGATTAAAACTATTGACTCAATAGTTTTAGGTAGAACGATGCAGCATATTTATGTTTGACCATATGTGCATGACGTAGAAGGCAGTGCTAAACTAAATGCTAGCAGTGCCCTGAAGTCCAGTCTTACTTGGTCATGATATTTGCTGTATGACCATTCTGCACAATTTAATACAATATTTGGTAAAGACAAAATGCCAGTCACTAAAAGAAAAGGCATTTAACAAGAAATGATGCCAGTTCCAAGCACATGAAGAATTTGTGATGTGGTTGTAGCCTCATGCAGGGATGGTCTTGTTTCACCACTGATCCGCTTGTCCCACTGAGCTCCTTAGAATAGGGGCTTTTGTGTGGTCGTGCTATGAGATCATGGAAAAATATGCTCAAATGACTACTGTCCTTCTAATTGCATCCGTCCATCCAGGACCTCAAGCTGTTTAACTGCCTAGGAATTGTGCCCAAGAAGCAGCTGGTGGTCCCGCTCAATCAACGGTCACTCTTTCAAAATATACTGGAAATGATTCTGTTCTGAAGTGGGGTTTTTTTGGAATAGGACTCTCCCACCTCATTTCTTTATTTTTCCTGCTGCTGGCTGAGCTAGGTTCACAAGCAGTTTACTCTGTGCCTGGATGACAGTGATATAGTCTGTTTCCTGTGGAAATGGTTTGATTTCCTCTTGGGTGCCCGTCACCTCAGTTTGAAGCTTTCCTCCCCAGCTCCAGCCATTGCTGTAGAGTTGCTTGGTGAGGTACAGCAACATATTATTCCCTCTCTGCCTTCCTGTTCACAGCAATGTTGCTGAATGCATAGGAAAACCCACTCAAGGGATGACAATAAACCTTGACAAAGTATAAACTTTTTTCTGTATCAAGATGCAGCAGGTGCAGAAGTACTTTGAGCATTATCCTGGATGGAATGCTTTTAATTATCTCTTCAGAATTGCAATTAACAGTGACAGAAATAGCCACCAATTGATCTCTCTTTTAGGCATAATGGTCCATCCAGCCAGTCCCAAGTTTGACAGAATATAATTTAAATTAACCTGCAGTTTTGTTCACTCTTAAAATATGCAAAAAAGATCACTACTTAATTATTTCTTCCTTAACCCCTAGTGATGACAGTGTTACCAACAGGGTCACAGTCTATTTAGGTGGCTTTCCATTTTAAAATAAATTATCCATCAGTGGCATTATTAGAGGCATTAGCTAAGTCATACTGTTCTGATTATTGCATAGGATGAAATGGTCGCTAGCTTGGGCCTTTCCACCAAACAGGCTCTGACAGTACTGCATAACCAGCTCTCGGTAATCCTGGAAGAGCACCAGAAGCAGCAGATAAAGAAGGGCTCTTGGAAGGTAGGGACATACTGAAAATTCTCGCCATCCTTCATTGTTTTTGACTGGCCTTTCATAAACTTAGGCTCCTTCAAAATCCTACTGTCTGTATCCTAATTTTTATTTGCTAAACTGCATTGGTTCCATGTTTACCAAGCCCAATATTTAAAATTCTCATTCTTGTGTTCAAATGCATCTATTGCCTCGCACCTCTCTCTCTCTCTTTGTAACCCCACACTCCAAGCTTGAAACCCTTTGGGAATTCAATATGCCTCTAGCTCTGGCTGCCTTGTTCACCTGCGTTTTCCTTCTTCCCACTATTGGTGGCTGTGCCTTCAGTTTAAACCCTAAACTCTGGAATTATCTTTATCAATGTCTCCACCTCCGTTTTAAGACGTTTTTTTAAATCTACCTGTATGGCACTGTGATGTCTTTTACTGTTACATTTTTCTGCTGTCCTTTTCAAAGGAACCTTAACAGACTAGAAAATCTGTGCTCAATGGTGAAAGCAATTTGAAAGAACTGGGCAATGAACTGGCAATGTTGTCCTGGATTACACTGCAGCCATGACACTGGGGGGTGGTGATAGTTTCACTGCTTAGCTAGAATTAGGTGCCCTATTTCATTAGATATTTTGAAATGAATTGAAGCCACGCATCACTCCAGCCTCTATTCAAAGGACATTCATAAAAGACTCTTGAGCCCCTCATTTCAGATCTTTGTCTGATATTTCACAGATAATGCAATGGAAAACTTTAAATTATTCCCCAGGGTAAATATGTTTCTGTTTTATAATTTCATGTTCTTTATCTTCCTGCTTAGCTAATCATTTAGTCCCACAGGTGATTAAAAGTATTAACTGTGGAAACAAAACTTGTATCTCTGTGTGTGGTGTCGTGTGCGAATCTGTTCTGTCGGGACTTATTGTGTGATGTGTTTGTGTGTTATCAATTGCCATCTGACTACACTGATCTTATTGTAGGATGTATGGTTTAAGGGTTTCCTCAACCTCAGTAACCGATCCTCCAGCTTCCACTGGCCTGGAGCAGCTCTTATGCTGATGGCTGCCATTTTGTTGCTGTGTTGCTTTGGAAGCCAACCAGATGGAAGGTAAGTGACATGTCATGTGTAAAACTAATGGCTAGACAAAATGTAGTGAGTGCATGCATTTGATGGATATGAAAGTGCCTAAATCCACAATTTATGCAAACTTAATTTAGATTGTAACTCATTTGTTTAAAGAGGAATCACTAGTTTTAAAATGTGTATTTATAAAGTTTAAGCAGGCTTATTTTCAAGATGTGCGTTGTAAGAGTAGCATAATTAAGAACTGGTTGAAACTGGACCCTCATTAGATGAGTGAACTGGGCCCTTTGTGTTGGAAACATAAATAGCCAAACTAGTATAACTTAGAATAGAGTACAGAAGTTGAGTCTCGAGTTCAGTGGAGGAAGGAGAGAGGTGTTTGATTTTTGCTGCAGCTGGTTGGTGACTATTTCTGGTCTTTAAAATAAACTTAAGGCCTTCAGTCTGTTCAGGTCTCCGAGCTTTCTTCACGTTTTTGGAAAAGAAAATTTTTTGGTATATGATCAATATGTAATGAATTTAAAAAAAGGAAGTAATGTAATAAACTACAAATTGCAGGTGCACTGGACTGATTTTTAAAAGCTGCTGGACTCCAGTGTGATCCACATCTATCAAGAGTGTTTGCAGCATTAGCAACTTCAGATGAGTTGAGGATTTGGAGTCAGAGCTGCAAACATTGTGCCACATCAGGGAGGGGGAGAGTGACCTGAACTCTTTGCTCCAGGAGGCAGTCACCCTCTTTAAATGAGGAGCGGGAGGGGAGGGATCTAGCCGTTGTCCTCCACATAGAACATAGAACAGTACAGGCCCTTTGGCCCATGATGTTGTGCCGTCCTGTTATCTTACTAAGATCAAACTAACCTGCAAATCCTACATTATTACTATCACCCATGTGCCTATCCAAGAGTCGCTTAAAAGTCTCTAAAGTATCTGTAAAGTAAAAAATAAAGTTTTTTTTTCTAAAGTATCTGACTCCACAACCACTGCCGGCAACACATACCACACGCCCACCAATCTCTGTATAAAGAACCTACCTCTGACATCTCCCCTTTACCTTCCTCCAGTCACCTTAAAAGTATGTTCCCTCGTAATAGTCATTTCCACCTTGGGAAAAAGTCTCTGGCTATCCACTCTATCTATGCCTCTCATCATCTTGTACACCTTAATCAAGTCACCTCTCATCCTACTTCACTCCAATGAAAAAAGCTCTAGCTCCCTCAACCTTTCCTTATAAGACCTGCCTTCCAGTCCAGGCAGCATCCTGGTAAATCTCCTCTACATCCTCTCTCATGCTTCCACATCCATCCTATAATGAGGTGACCAGAACTGAACACAATTTTCCAAGTGTGGTCTGACCAATGTTTTATAGAGCTGCAGCATAACCTCGTGGCTCTTAAACTCAATTCCCCTGGCAATGAAAGCTAACACACCATACGCCTTCTTTACAACCCTATCAACTAAGGTAGCAACTTTCAGGTATCTATGGACGTCGATCCCAAGATCCCTCTGTTCCTCCACCCTGCCAGGAATCCTGCCATTAACCCTGTATTCTGCATTCAAATTCGACCTTCCAGAATGAATCACTTCACCCTTTTCTGGGTTGAATCCCATCTGCCACTTCTTTGCCCAGCTCTGCATCCTGTCAATGTCCCGTTGCAACCTACAACAACCTTCCAAGCTGTCCAGAACTCCACCAACCTTTGTGTCATCGGCAAACTTACTAACCTACCCTTCCACTTCCTGATCCAAGTCATTTATAAAGATCACAAAGAGCAGAGGTCCCAGAACAGATCCCTGCGGAACACCACTGGTCACTGAGCTCTAGGCTGAATACTTTCCATCTACTGCCACCCTCTGTCTTCTATTGGACAGCCAGTTTTGTATCCAGACAGCCAAATTTCCCTGAATCCCATGCCTCCTTACTTTCTGAATGAGCCTACCATGTGGAACCTTATCAAATGCCTTGCTAAAATCCATATACAGCTCATCCACTGCTTTACCTTCATCAATGTGTTTTGTCGCATCCTCAAAGAACTCAATAAGGCTTGTGAGGCATGACCTGCCCCTCTCAAAGCCATGCTGACTATTTATAATCAAACTGGGCTTTTCCAAATAATCATAAATATTATCTCTCAGAATCCTCTCCAGTAATTTGCCCACCACAGAAGTAAGACTGACCGGTCTGTAATTCCCAGGATTATCTCTATTCCCTTTCTTGAACAAGGGAATGACATTTGTCACCCTCCAATCATCTGGTACTACTCCAGTGGACAGTGAGGACAGAAAGATCATTGCCAAAGGGGCAGCAATCTCTTCCCTCGCATCCCATAGAAACCTTGGGTATGCTCAGGGGACTTATCTATCCACCTGTTGTTCAAAATTTCTAGCACATCCTCCTTCCTAATAACAACCTGTTCAAGCATATCTGGCTGTTTCACGCTGCCCTCACAAATGTCAAGGTCCCTCTCGCTGGTGAATACTGAAGCAAAGTATTCATTAAGGACCTTCCCTACCTCCTCTGACTCCGTGCACAAGCTCCCTCCACGATTCCTGATTGGCCGTACCCTCACTCTGGTCATCCTCTTGTTCCTCACATAAACATAGAATGCCTTGGGGTTTTCCTTGATCCTGCCCGCCAACGTTTTTTCATACCCCTCTCTAGCTCTCCTAAGTCCATTCTTCAGCTCCTTCCTGGCTACTTTGTAGATCTCTAGAGCCCTGTCTGACCCTTGCTTCCTCAACCTTAAGTATGCTTCCTCCTTCTTCTTGACTAGATATTCCATATGCCTTGTCATCCAAGATTCCTTCACCTTGCCATCCCTTCCTTGCCTCAGTGGGACAAACCTATCCAGTACTTGTAGCAACTGCTCCCAAAACAACCTCCTCATTTCTGTATTTCCCTGAGAACATCTGATCCCAACTTAGGCTCCACAGTTCTTGCCTAATAGCATCATAATTTCCCCTCCCCCAATTAAATACTTTCCCATACCGTCTGCTCCTATCCCTCTCCATGACTATATAAAAGGGCAAGGAGTTGTGATTACTATCACCGAAATTCTCTCCCACCGAGAGATCTGACACATGGCCTGGTTCGTTGCCAAGCACCAAATCCAATATGGCCTCCCCTCGAGTTGGCCCATCTACATATTGAGTCAGAAATCCTTCCTGGGCACGCCTGACAAAATCTGCTTCACCCAAACTAGTTGCACTTAGGATGTTCCAGTCTATATTGGGGAAATTGAAGTCACCCATGACAACAGCCCTATTACTTCTGCACCTCTCCACAATCTGTGCCTCAGTGTTTCTGTTGCTATTGGGGGGTCTATAGAAAACTCCCAATCAGTGACTGCTCCTTTCTTGTTTCTGACTTCCACCCATACTGACTCAGTGGACAAACCCTCCTCCACAACCTCCCTTTCTGCAGCTGTGATACCATAGTAACCAATGTGACTACCACATTAGTAGTAAGGACATTCATAGGACTGGAAAGAAAGTTGCTGCTGAAAGATTTTGATCAGCCAGAAGTAGAATATCTCAGGATTGATACCTTGGCCATTGGCAGTTTGGCACAGGATGAATAAAATGACAAAGTTAAGGATTGGTGTGGGAGGAATGGGTTTCACTTCATGGGGCATTGGTACCAGAACTGGGGTGGAAGGGAGTTATTCGGTCAGACAAGCTTCACTTGAACCATGCTGAGGCCATCCTAGTGAATCAAATAACTAGGGCTGTAGAGTGTGTTTAAAACTAATTGGAGGGAGGATTCAGAAGTGGAAGTATAGGTTTGCCAATCAAAATATGGTGGAAAATAAACTGAGGACAAACTAGCAAGTAACACAATACAGTTGGAACTTCTATAACTATATTAAAAAGGAAGAGAGGCAACCAGTGAACATAGGCCCCTTAGAGAACAAGGCTGGGGAAACAATGGGGAGCCAGGAAATGGCAGAACTGTTGAACAAGTACTTGTATCAGTTTTAATGTTGGAGGATACTAAATCAAGAGGCTAAAAGGCAGGAGGAAATAAATTGCCGGAGGAAAAGGACGAGGAAGGCTAATGGGCTCAAAGCCAGTAAACTGTCTAGACTTCATGGGTTGCATCCTAGGATTTTAGAGGAAGTAGCTGCAGAGACAGTGGACGTACTCCTAATAGTGTTCCAAGAATCCTTAGATTCTGTAAAAGTCCCAGAGAATTAGAAAACTGCCAATATAATACCCTTATTCAAAAAGGGAGAGAGACAAAAAACAGGCAGCTAAAGGCCATTAGCTTACGCCTGTCACTAGGAAAACTTTAAAGATGTCATAGCAGAGTATTTAGAAATACATAAGCAGAGTCAATGTGACCCATGAAGGGGAAATCATGTCTGACAAATTTATTGCAGTTTCTTGATGTGATAACAAGAAGAGTATGTCAAAGGGAACCAATAGATGTAATATATTTGGATTTTCAAAAGGCACTTTAAGGTACTGTACATAAAGCTATTTAATAAAGTAACTACCCATGGTTTTGAGGATAATAAATTAACGTGGACAGAGAGTTGGCTAACTAATAAAAGTCACAGTTGCGATAAGGGGGCCATTTTCTGGTTGGCAACCTATAACTAGAGGAGTCCACAGGGATCAGTGCTGGGTCCTTAATTATTTACAATATGCATTAGTGAATGAGGGAAATGAATGTGCTATAGCAAAATTTTCAGATGACAAAAATAGGTGTGAAGGAAAGTGGTGACAATAACACAAGAATATAGACAGGTTAAATGAGTAGTGAAAAATTTGCCAGGTGGAATATAGTATTGGAAATGTGAGGTTAAGCCCTTTAGCAGGAAGGTAAGAAGAACTGAATATTATACAAGTGGAGAAAGACTGCAGAAATCTGCAGCATTGGGATTTGGCAGTCCTAGTGCATGAATCGCATAAAGCTAACATCAAAGTTCAGTGGATAATAAGGAAGGCAAATGGAATGTTAGCTTTTATTTCAAACGGAATGGAGTATAATGATAGAGAGTACTTTCTGAAAGTATACAAGGCACTAGTCAGACCACAACTGAAACTCTGAGCAGTCTTTTTTATTCCCCTTGTCCAAGGAAAAATGTTCTGGCAATGAAAGCAGTCCAAAGAAAGTTCACGAGGTTCATCCCATGTATGGAGGGATTTTCTTATGAGAAGAGATTGATTGGGTTTTACTCACTGGGGTTTAGAACAATGAGAGGAGACCTTGTGAAAGCATACAAGATTCTTAGGGGACTTGACCAGGTAAATGCAGAGAGGTTGTTTTCCCTTGTCAGAGCACCTAGGACCTGAGGGCATAATCTCAGATTGAGGAGTAGCACATTTAAAACAAATAAGGAATGTTTTCTGAGGGTGGTGAATCTGTGGAATTTTTTACTGCAGAGGACTGTTGAGACAGAGTGGTTAAGTTTATTCAAGGTTGAGATAGACCGATTTCTAACCATGTGGAAATCGAAGGCTGTAGGGATAAAGCAGAAAAATGGAGCTGAGGATTATCAGATCAGCCTTGATCTCATTGAATGGCAGAGCAGATTCAATGGGCCAAATGGCCTGCTTGTGCTGCTATGTCTTACAGAATGCTCTAACTTTGCTACTAACGTCCTTTGTGGGAGCTTATCAAAAGCCTGCTGAAAATCCAAATTCACTACACCCATTGGTCCTTTGTTGCAAGTATCATCCTTTTTTTAAGAAAAAAAACTTACAACAGTCTTGTTAAACACAATTCCCCTTTGACAAATCCATGTTGACTGCCCAATCAGATCATCATTTTTCTAAGTGTCCAGTTATCATAATACAATGGAGTAAAAGTTTTTCCTGTTACTGACCCCAAAACTAATAGACCTATGGGTTTTCATTCTTTTTCTCAATCCATCCTCTGAATAGTAGTATTACATTTACTTAATGTAGCTCATTTGTTCAGGAGATTTATCAAACTTCAAACCCGTTAGTTTTGCAAATACTACAATGTTATTTATTTATTTCAATGCCTCGTTTTCACAGGTCCTTTGGTCCCCTAGTATTTGGTGGCGAAGGAGTGTGGGGTGTGGTTCTGTGTCTTTCTGAGGAGACAAAGTAATTTTTTAGTTCAGCTATTTCCCTGTCCACCATTGCACTTTTGTCGGTCCAGACCTATAAAGGACGCATATTTGTCTTTGCTAATCTTTTCCTTCACACTCATCTGAGGAGGCCTTTCAGTCTGCCTTTGTTTCTTCCAGCTTGCATTCACATTCACATTTCTTTGCCAGTATCTTGGACATCTTTGCTGAATTTCAAATTGCTCCCGACCCTTGGGTTTAGTACTTCTTATGACAATCTTTATAAGCAACGTCCTTTAATCTAATATGACATTTAGCACCTTTTATTACTCAAGGCTGATTCACCTTTCCTGATGGGTTTTTGTATCTTGGAGAAATGTACATCTGTTGTAGGCCATGTAGTATTACTTTAAACACTAGCCATTAATTATTCAGTCTTTTTGTGTATTTTTCCATTTTGCCATAGCCAATTTGCTTCATATCGTCAGTCCGAATGGTGTGACTTGACACCAATATATCCCTCTTGATATGTTATTAAGGAGGCCATTACACCAGCAAGATCTTCCACCCTGCCATAGGCATCAACTGCTATGTATTTAACTGAAGCAGAGAACAAATTGGCCTAATTCGACTGAGTTTAGAGCCGGATGGTTTTATGAAAAAACTCATTAATTACTTTGTTCCTGTCAAGTTCTATGATGTGACATTAAAATAGTTAATATCAAGGTGTTAATGTGGATGATAGATGGGTTCGAGGGACTGATGTACAGGTGGGTGGCCAAGGGACTTGTACAATTATACTAGCTCAGAAAATGAAAATCTTTACAATTAGGTCCAACAATCATAAAAATCTTGTACTTGATGAAATCTGTTAAAGAATTTTGATGCAAGTAAAAGGTGGTATGAAAAATGAGAATCCCCCTTGTTTCAGTATGTCTGTTAGATACATATAAGGAAGAGAATATAATCCGTAAAATGCAGGGAACATTGGTTCCTGTACTCATTTGCGCCCTTTATCCATAAGAACAGGAGCTGATATGGATGAGAATATGTCCTCATTGATGACTTATTCTAGTTACATTAGTATAGTTTTAATACATATCTTAATGAAAATTAGACTTCAATGATTATTTTTATTTATTATTTTTATTTACTTACGTTTGTTTAAATGATTACACAGTGTGCCAAAATACATTTCCGTATGAATTTTCTTTATGGACATAAAGTGAAAGATACATGTTCTCTTGTGTAGAGATCAGAGCTGAAACAAAGATAGAGATCCACATTTTTCATTCTCTATCCTATGCTGTACTCATAGTATGTTCCAGGGCCACCTGCGGTGTGGTATGGCACACTTTCTCCCTAATTTACAGAACCTTTGCTCACTTCATGCTGGTCATAATTCAGAACTTGCTAGCTCTGAATGCTGCAGAGCATTTATTAAATACTGTATAAGTAGAGGTGGGGCAAGGCACAAATAATAAACCCATAGAAGTGACCTTTAATGTGTCACCACTTTGGTCTGTGGCTTTTGAGTAAAATGTTACTAAATTTGCCTCTCTTGCAGCTATGCTGTCAGTGCATTGAGCATGTATTGTCTCACACCTCCATTGAGCCTCAATAACAGGAATTTAAAATGCAAGTGACCCACATGGAAATTATGTTTATTAGAATGTTATTTATTCAGTGTTGCTTTCAGAAATTTAAGAATGTTCTACAGGATGAGAGCAATAACACTTACAAGACTGCTTATTGACTGCAGGCAGCTAATTCTTGTGCTTTTTCTCTCATCTCTGATAGCCAGGGTACCGCAGTACTGAATGCTGCTGTGTTGTTCCTACTACTTTTTCTCAACCTTTATGTGATTGGGAGACAAGGAAGACTGAAAAGAGGCGAGGTCATAGCCAGACTACAAGCAATCATCAATAAACTGAATGGTGAATAATCATGAAACAAATGTTAGAGTTGAGAATCTTTGTGACAGATTAAGACAGATTTCTTAGTTCACCTTGAGTGAATATCCAAACTAATGAGAAACAGCTGAGACTGTAATTATCTCACAGGTAACATTTTAAACAGTCAAGGTTGAAATCTGAAGGTAGATCTGACCCATTCTGTGGAGAGAGAAGCAGAGTTAAGATTTCATCCAAACTCAAATATTGGACATGAACAGCATTTCTGTAAATACAGAATCAGGAAAAAGGATGCGTGCATGACCATAACATGCTTAATAGCTGTTTATCTCTAACAGTTTCCAGTTCTGATAAGATGTCATAGACCTGAAACATTAACTCTGTTTCTACCTAATTTCCTGATTGTTTTCAATATTCCCTATTCTTGATGAATGTTCTAGCATTTGAAGTATTTTGCTTTTGTCACAGTTAATGGAAGCTGAAAATCTTGACTTACACATTCAGCAGTTTTATTCATTTCCTATGACTATTTTTCTGATCAGATTAATAAATGTTGTCTTGCCTATACTGTGGGCATTGGCCAGAGATGCTTTGCAAGTCTCCAGCCTATAAAGCCCCATGCCAAGCCGGTTCTGAAGGTCCTTTCACAGCTTACTGTTTGATTATGCATTTGTTTATTTGAATGTAATTTGCCTGTATCTTGAAATCTTAATTACCTCCCTAAACTGCTAATTTCAACTCCATCTGTAGCTGAGCTCAGAAAATGCTTTCATGTGAGTTAATTCTTAAAATTAAATTTTAGTTCAGCAGCACCAGCGGTGTGGTTGATGTTTTGTTTGTGACCCAAAGGTCTCAACTAAGTAAAGTTCAATGAGCCTACTGCTGGAGGTCAGAATTGCATTTTACATGTTAAGTTTCCAGCTGCATAGTGGTTTATTTGATGTAAACATATGACCCATTGCCTGTTTAATCAGTTCGCAGGTGGTGTATTTATTGACTGAAGTTTCTTTGAAAGGCTAAAATAAATGAATTTTGTACATCAGGAAACATATTTTGTTTTGAAAAATTGTTTGCCATCACCACCACAACAGATCCTGGGCCGGTATGTAATACGGAAGTCAAATGAGTTGGACCTCGCACTGAGTCAGTCTTGAGATGACCTTGTTTGAATGGTTCAGTTACACAATGTTTTGCTCATTAAATCATGAGAGGAATAGGTTTGAATGTGTTGTACGTCACTGTGAAGGTCAGGATCTCTTTCGTAATACTATTCATCTTGTTACTATCTTAGAGACCAATGCTGATTAGCCAAATCAGACAATAGTCATTTATTCTGATTGTGTATTTGCATAACTTACATTACTGAGGTACTGAGCTGACAAATTAGAAAGCAGTCCTGGGATGAGGGTGTTAATTTTGAGTTCTTTATTTCTGTGTGGAACTTTCAATTACAGCTTAGACTCCGGGCCTGATATGTGCAACAAGAAATTACCCAATATCAAAAAAAAGTTACAGAAATTTTAGTTAGCAATAGTCATTTTTGCTGAGTTTCTTATTTGCGCATGATGCACTTGTGTGTATTGCAGCCCAGACCAAAAACCTGAAAATCTCAGTCACAGAATATGAACTCTATGCTATAAAGTTGCATTTTTAATAACAGAGAAGATGCTGGAGTTAAAATGTTTTCCCCATTAGACTCATTCAGTATCGGGAAGGTACCCTGGAAAAATGCACTTTAAAGTCAGTGGAAATTTCTGCATTGTTCACATCATTCCTTAAGATGTGATAGTGGGAGTCAGTGTCTTGTGTGTTAATGTTCACTCGCTGCATTTAGGTGGCTCCCAACCCAGATTCTATGACAGAAACAGAACATGCTGCAAGTGCTCGATGTATCGAGAGCATTCAGGGTGAGAGGAAACGTTACTGTTTCAAGTTGATGAACTGATGTCAGTTGGATGATGTTAGAGATGATCTGCATTGAGCAAGTGCCCAGGTCGTGGAAGTTTGTTACTTCACTATGCCACATTGTCATGTCAAAGTATGCAACTTAATTCATTTTTCACTGTGCAAATTTAAAAACTGATTTCTTGAGTGTTGGTATTTGTTTTGTTCAATGTTTGTAGAAGCACTTCTGAGTAGTGAGGAACTGAGATGGGAAGATGCATTATACCCAGATCTCTTTATGCCCTCTGCCCCATCCTGGTCACTCCACTGGGCCTATAGAGATGGACATTTAGTCAATCTTCCAGTCTGCTTATTGGTGGAAGGCGACATCATTGCCCTTAGACCTGGCCAGGAGTCCTTCGCTTCTTTAAGAGGAATAAAGGTAAGCATTTTTTTTCTTCCAACTAAATATGTAAACCATGCCCTTTGGAAATGAAAATTCTGTTAGTTGGTGACAAATCTGATATTCCTATTCTGGTAAAGAGGCAGAAATATACCAGGAAATAATAGGCTTCTTTGTCTTATTTTAACTGAAATATTGCTAGAAAGAGACTTAAGGTCAAAGCATTTTATTTGCAGTCATCAAGACTAGGATGGAAGAAACCAGAATTGGAAATGGGATACCAATTTATACAGCATGAGAAGGGGGCAGTAACTGGTTGGGTAATTGCTAGCATGGAGACAAGGAACAGTTAATTGTCAGACTTGATTCTTAGGCCAGGCACGTAGACTCTTGGTCAGAAACACAGCAGAGGTTGACAGTCCCCATGACCCGGCTTTCCCATGGAAAGGTGCAAAGTATGTGCAAATTCCTTTTGCCAACATTAACCTGGGTCCAGTATATTAATGTTAATATGTGTAACTTCTGGCTTGTGGAAATGCATCATACTGTGACCGTGATTGCTGATTTTTACATTTGTTTTTGGTGTAATTCTTAGCATTATCTGAATCCATAAATGTTGTTCAGTAGCAGGATCTCCTGTATTGTTGGGCATGGTGTTCTGCTACTTTAAAGTAGAGGCTTGTTGAACAGGGTCAACATGCCTGCTGAGAATGGACTTGTTTAATATGATCGTTGGGACTCATGGCTATATTCTTGGCATCACACTGGCACTGAAACTCATACATCACATTAGTCATTTGTATGTTAAGCAAAACATCTTTTTGGCTTTACAGCAGCATCCTGTTAGTGGAGAAATCTCTCTTTAGGTTACTGCAAAGTAGCAGGATAAGGCAGCAAGCTTCACGTCTCTGTATTTATGTAGGCTGCATAATCTAGTGGCCTGTTGACCGATATTTTCCTGGCTACCATCAGTTGTGACGAAGGGTCAGTGGACCTGAAACATTAACTCTTTCTTTCCACAAATGCTGCCAGACCTGCTGAGCTTTTCCAGCAATTTCTGTTTTTGTTTCTGATTCACAGTATCCGCAGTTCTTATGGTTTTTTTATTTATGGCATATTGACCATTTGTATAGGGAGTATGCCAATCGTGCTCAATGAATCCATACTTGTAAACCTCAGACCACCATGTCTGACATGGTTTGACAAGAAATGCACCAAAAACCAATCTAAGATTATCAGTTAGGTTTGCATTGTGATGCCCGTGCTAGAAGCTGCATATATTAACACACAGGATCCTGTTTTATGGAGTTAAAAGGAATTTATACAAGCATTGCACCTTTTTTTTGGGAAAATAGAAACTGCCATGTTCTGTTGTATTCCCACGGCGATACGTTAACCAATCAAAGTTTACGTGCTTTGTGGCCTGAGAACTCTGACAATTAATTATTCCTGCTGCAATTCCACATCAACAACGGTCCAAGCAATCAGCATCCTCTACTGGTGCTATATAAATTGGCACTTTTTTGTCCCAACATCTGTTTCTTGCATCCTTCAGCTGTGAATGAATTGTTGGAGTATAATATGGACTGAATTTATTAAGCTTTACCTGAGCAGCTCATAGTTCAACAATTAGTGTGGGTTTCAGTAGGCATACCATGCTTGACTGTGGAAAATTCTTTGAATGTGTACAATAAATAAGAGATGTAGGTTGTATTTCACATGGCTTCTTAAAAGCCTATGGATAGGTCCTGTACAAAGATTTGTGACAAAGACAATTGTGCATCGTTCAGGAGAATGTGGAACACAGATAAATAGGTAAGAAGTAAAAGACAGAGGTAAAAGCTAGATCTCAGCGGAATGATTTGTTGAATTATGTTCAATAAGAACCTGTGTTAGAACTGTCCTTATTAAATACATGTGCAAGTAATTTGAATTTAGGAGAATAAATAATATCCAAACAGCAGACTTGAAAAGATTTGTAGGACCTGCAAATAACTTGCACTTTATAGTTAATTGTAGAAATATAAACTAATATACTTTGGAGGTAAAATTCAGGAAAGGAAATACAACTAGGGTAATTTTTAAATTGGGTACAGAGATTTTGCTGTGCTGATACATGAGTCAAGAAAGGTTTCAGTTCAGGTCTGGAACTGCATGCAGTTCAGATTGCCCTACCGTAGAAAGGGTACTGTTAAACTATAGAAAGAGTGCAGAAAAGATTTATTAGGATGATACCTAGACTGGAAGGTTAGATAGGCTGAGACTTTTTTCCCTGGTGTGTAGGAGACTGAGGGCTGACCTTACAGAGGTCTGTAAAATCATGAGTGGCATAGATAAAGTAGATAGACTTCCCTACAATTGGGAAAAGCTGTTGGCTAAAACTAGAGGGCATAGGTTTAAGATGACAGAGGAGAGATACAAAAGGATCGGGGACAATTTTTTCACACAGGGTGGTGAGTGTCTGGAATGGACTGTCGGATGTAGTGGTGGAACTGAGTACAACTTTGTCATTTAAGAAACATTTAGCCAGATGTATGGGTGAGATAGGTATGGAGGGATATGGACCAAATGCAGGCAGATGGGACTAGATTAATTGTAAAAACTGGGCGGCATGGGCAAGTTGGGCCGAAGGGCACGTTTCCATGCTATACACCTCTGTGATTGTAAAAACATTTTAAAATGAGCAGGTGGGATTCTTGTTTTATGATTATAATTGATCAATTTTGTAGTTGTCACCAGTTCCTTCGCTGCCAGTGCATGATATTGGGTGTTTTATGTTGCATTTTTTAAAATCAAGTAATGAGCCTCCATCTCTTTCTCTCCTTCATTCTTTGCTTGAAACAGGACGACGAGCACATAGTACTGGAACCTGGTGATTTGTTTCCCCCGTTTTCCCCCCCGCCAACACCCAGGGGAAAAGGAAAGAAAGGACCTGAGACTCCTCAGCAGCACAGACACTTCAGAGTAGTGAGAACCCCAGTTCTTGAAAATGTCAGGTAAGAGGAGCTGAGGATTTCTAATGGTTGGTAATTTTGTTTAATCCACTCACCGTTGTATGGGACCTTGGAATTCACTGAGTTTATATTTATGAAATTTTGATAATTGCCTATCATTAAAGATCATATTCATTTTCCATTGCAAATATTCAGTGTTGTAGACATAGGAAATCAACATAAAATTGCTGGTCCTGTGTTGAGCTGCACTACGTAATGCAGGCAGTGAGTAAAGCTTTACTGAAAATATATACGTGACTGCTTCAGCCCTGATGCTCATTAGGCAGCTACATTTTGACCCTTTGATATTTCTCAGTGGTGTGAGATTTTTAGTTATGTTGACGTCAATAGTATTAGTGCATAGTGCATTGCACCTACTTTTCATGAATATGTTACACAAACATCAGTTCGTTAACCTGTTATTAGGGATGAGGGGATAATGTACCCATAGTTTGACATATTGTATGGGTTGGATTTCTGAAATATTCTGAAATATGTGAAGATGAATTGCCAAGCTTTTGATTTTATACAAACTGAAATGAGTCACTCCTTCAGTACATAAATGTTAGGCAAACGGTATTACACGGGGAAGATATTTGTACACAGATGACTTGAAGTGGAGGAAAAGGGGAGAAACCTGTGACTCAGTGAATCCTGAGAAACTAGGAGCCTAGGCAACAGATTGTTTGGGAATGAATGTAAAATAAATCACATGAGGGAAAAGGGATCTCAATTTATGGACATTGTAGTACGGTAATGTAAGGTGAATCCAATGTAATCAAACCAGGGCTTTGTATATTACCATAGAATTTTACAGCATGGAATGCAGCCATTCAATGCCTGGATTATTCCCACTTTCCAACCCTTGGTCGGAGTAGACAAAATTCAATCTCGACGGCCACGATCACATGCTGTACTGTACTTGTTATTCCAAAGAAGGAGGTGTGATGTCATTTTTAATTCATTCATGGGATGTGGACATCTCGAGATAGGCCAGCATTGACTGCCCATTCTAATTGCCAGAGAACAAGCAAGAGTTAACCATATTGCTGTGGATCTGGACTCCTGTCTGGACCAGACCAGGTAAAGACAGTAGATTTCCTTACCTAGTGAACCATATGGATTTTTATGATTAAGGTTTTTATTGAATTCCAGTTTCATATTTGCCATGGTGCAATTCAGGCCCATGACCCAAGAACCCCTGACGTCCTAGTCCAATGCAATTGCCACCAAATAAGTAATCAAGATGTATACAGCCATTACAGCCCAGTTACTGATTTCTACCTCAGCATCCTCTTGGTCTCATCTGGTTGAGAGCGAAGCCCAAGAAACTTGAGGTCATCCTTGATCTCGTCTCACAAACACCAAGTAAAGAATCACAGAAAAGACCAACACCAGAGTGAATATTACCTGGACTAACCCCTCCTTGCTTTCAGTATAGGTGGTTGTTTTCAAGGGTGATCAAATCCGTGGGTCTGTATTTGCATTTCTTTGGCAGTATTGTGTCAGCTCAGAGATTGCACCATTTGTCCTTTTCATTTAAACCTGCGATGTTCAAAAAGGTGCAGAAGTTTAGAAATATTTTCTTGATTTGAGTTGTATATTCAGTAGCATCTTGAGGTCTTCATGGGTTGGCAGTCTGAGTTGGCTTCAGTGTGGCCAAACTACTTGTGATGTTGCCTTCTGGTATGTCAGGAGGCAAGTTATTAGACTGGACTGGGAGCCATTGGACAAGTGATAATTTCAGTGTTTCACTGGTTACCCACATTGATGACTTGAGGACATGTCCAAGCACATTGTGTTGCTGTTCCCTGCCCCGACTTTCTGCTGAAACATATGTAAGAACAAGGCAAGAAGAGTGAACTGTGTGAGATTGGGGAACCCCAGGTTGTGTCTGTTATTTCATAATATTTACTCTGGTATTGGCCTTTTCTGTCACCCTGTCCTGATGTTTGTGACACATGAGGCTGTGATCCGAGCTTGCTGTTAACCAGTTGCTTGCTGAGGTGAGAAACAGTGACTGTGGTTTAATTGCTGTATACTTTTTGATTATTTATTTATTTATACCTTTTTTAAATTCACCTCCCCTCCTTGAATTGCTACTGTCCATATAGTATGGGTATACCCACAGTGTCGTTCGTGTGTTCCAGGATTTTGACCCGGTGACAGTGAAGGAATGTTCCAAGGAGTGGCTTGGGGGGAAACTTACAGATGCTGCCGTTGTCATTCAAGGTGGTAGAGTTCAAAGATTTGGAAGGTACTCTTGAAGGAGCCATGATGAGTTGCTGCAGTGCATGGTGTAGATAGTACTCATCGCTGGCACTGTGTGTTGGTGATGGAGGGATGAATGTTTGTTGGTGGATGGGATACCAATCAAGTGCTGATTTCTCATGGATGGTGTTGACCTTATTGAGTGTTGAGAGTATTCCATCAAAGTTCTGACATGTACCTTTATAGATGGTAGACAGGCTTTGAGGAATTAGGAGATCAGTTATTTGTTACTGAATTCCTAGCCTTTAACCTGCTCGTGTAGTAACATTATTTAAATGACTGGTCCAGTTCACTTCCTGGTCAATAATAACTCCCAGAATGCAGATGGTAGGGGATTCAGCAATGGTATTGCTTTTGAATATCAAGGACACATGGTTAGATTTCCTCTCCTTGTTGAAGATGATCATTACTAGGCACTTGTATGGCACAAATATTACTTAGCTCTTATCAACCTAAGCCTAAGTATTTCTTATGTACTTGAAACTTGCTACGTAGACATGGGCTGCTGTCCTATCTGAGGAATCATAAATGGCGCTGAGCACCATGCAATCATCAGTGAACATTCCCACTTCTGACCTTTTGAGGAAAGGAAGATTGTTAATGAAGCAACTGGAGATGTTTGGACACATGAAAAGGAAAAGTTGAGAAATATATGGGCCAAATGCTGGCAAATAGGACTAGATTTATAAAGGATATCTGGTCAGCATGGACAAGTTGGACCGAAGGGTCTGTTTCCATGCTGTACATCTCTATGACTCTACCCTGAGGAAGTTCTGTAATAATGCTCAGGGTGCTGGGATGATTGACCATCAGCAGCCACAACCATCTTCCTTTTTGATAGGCCTGGATCAAACCAGGAGGGTTTTTCCACCTGATTCCCTTTGACACCAGCTTTACTAGGGCTCCTTGATGCCACAGCCAGTCAAATGCTGCTTTAATGTCAAGGGCAGACTCATCTCATATCATCTCACCTCACCTCTGGATTTGGGCTCTTTGGTCCATGTTTGGACTGATGCTTTAGTGAAGTCAGGAGCTACATCACTGTAACAGGATCCATACTGAGCGTGCGTGAGCAGGTTACTGCTGAGCAAGTGCAATTGACAGCACTGTCACAATCCTTTCCATCACAAACAAGACTGGTGGAATGGTAAATTGACCGGGTTGAGTTTGTCCTGAGTTTTGTAGACCTAATTGATGCATTTTATTGATCTGTGTAGATTGACTTTTTTTTTCAGATATTCACTTTTCAGCTTTTTTTCCCACTATTTAAGCAGTACTTTATTCAGTCCTTCTTTTTGCTTCAAAATGGATGACCTCTCACTTCCCTGTATTGCGATCCATCTGTCAGAATTTTGTCCATTCCATGTTTATTTGTAATTTTATGTTCCTGTCTACCCTGCCAATATTTGAGTCATGACAAACCTGGCAATGCAGCTCTCCATTGTAATCCAATTAATCAGTAAATAACAGCAGCTGAGCCTCAGCAAAGATCCATTTGAAACGATGCTACTTCCTTCCAATTTGAATATTATCCCCACTCTGTCTTCTGCTACTTAACCAATCTCCTAACTCGGTCAATAATTTGCCTTTGGTTCCACAAGCCTTACTTTTAGACAGCAGTCTGTTATCGAATGTCATCTGGGAGACCATACAAAGTACACACTCAGACCTGCCTGGTACCTTAATTACTTCCTGAAATTATTGTATTACAATTTTTGGACATGTCCTGCTCCTTTTAAATCCACGTTAATTCTCCCTAACTGATTCAAATTTCTGTGTTCAGTCTTTCTGATCTTAAAGATTTTCATTGTACCTTCTGACCAATTACTTCTGAGATTTCTTAGTAAGATAGTAATGTGTGGCTTTGGAAGCAAACCCCCTATTCGCTCAAACACTGGAATGATTATCTGTCTTCGGGACTGTTGAAAGCACTTGTTAAAAATGAGGCATTGTGTTAAAGATTTTGTCTTGAGACCTATTTCTCATGTCCATAACTATCTTCCCAGATTGCATTATTCTATGTTCTATATCCTGAATTTCAACTAAATTGGAAATACAAGCACTGCGCACAGTGCTATCATAAAGTACCGAAGCTTTGCTTGCTCCTCTTTTCTAGGCCATCTCTGCCATCCAAAATGTAAATTTTAATACATTAATCTTTCAAGATGTACATGGCAGATACAGTATTATATGGATAAATGTGAGGTTATCCACTTTGTTAACACAAACAGGAAGCGGAGTATTATATGAATGGCAGTATATTGGAAAAGGGCCCCAGTTCCTGAAAGTAAGCATACAGGTGCAACTGACAGTAAAAGCGGACCATGTTATGTTAGCCTTCATAGCAAGAAGATTTAAGTAGAGGAGTAGGGATGTTTTGCTGATATTGTACAGGGCCTTGGTAAGACTACAGTTGTGTAGTTGGATATTGTGTGTAGTTTTTATCTCCTTATTTGTGGACTGATGTTCTGGCATTGGAGAGAATGCAAAAAAGGTTTCCCAGACTGATTCCAAGGATGACAGGACTGATGTATGAAGAAATACTAGACTGTTACAGGTAGGAGAACATTCATTGGATTTGTAAAGAATGAGGGGTATCTCATAGACATACGCAAAATTCTAATGGGATCTAGACAAGGTAAATGCAGGAAGGATTTTCTCAATAAGCAGGGAGTCCAGAACTTGGGGAGACAATTTAAGGATGTAGGTGGGCCATTTCGGACTGAGACAAGTCTTTGGAATTCTCTGCCACAGAAAATGTTTTGAGTCTAGAACATTGAATGCTTTCAGGAAGGAGTTAGATCGTTCTTAAGGTTAAAAGGATCAAAGGGTGTGGATGGGAAGCAGGGCCCTGAATTGGATAATCAGCCGTGATCGTATTGAATGGGGATGCATGCTTGAAGGGACAATTTTCTACATTTCTCTGCGTGAAAGTAGCCATTGTAACTACACAATTGTTCTTACCCATTTAGATTACAGATGTTTTGTCTTTTTACAGCTCTTCTGTTTGTAGTAAGCAGTTCCACAGGAATCTGTCTAGGGCTGCCAATCCTCTAGTATTGTTCTCAAGTCACCAGGATTTGAAAATTAGTCTCGACACTTCCTTAAGTAAGGAGCAAAAAAAATCATAAACAGAATAGTGTATTTTTTCATTTTTCAAGTTTACTGAATATAAAAAATTGCTGATGAGTGAAAAAGTGCACTCTATCATTAACAGTCAAGATTAATCCAGTTGGCTAACAAAAGCCTCTGTTAAGTCAGTTGTACTCTTCTCGCCTCCCAGCATAGTTACCCATCCTTCCCACCCCCTGTGATGATGTGAAAAGGCTTCAAACTAAATTAGCCCTACAACTTCCGGCCTGTCGCCATGTTTTTGCAGTTTGTATAGCAAAATGTCTGATCCATTTTTGAGGAAGATATGCACTTCATTAAACAAAAAAAAACCAAAGAATGTCAGAAACTGGAAATCTGAAACAAAATCGGAATTGCTGGAGAAACCCAGCAAGTCTAGCAGCATCTGTGGAGACAGAAACAGAGTTAACACTTCGGGTCCAGAGACCCTCCTTCAGATTTCAGTTCTGAAGCTCAGATCGATAAAGGGTAATCAATCACAGTGTCTCTTCATTGCTGCAATTGGTAACCTCCGCCACACCCTCATTGGTGCCTAATGTTATTGCCAGGCTTTCTTTCCAATCCAACTCGCCCAAACACATAATTTCTTCCTCCTGATTGCTGCTTATTTGCTGTCACCTCCTGACACTGGATTCAATCTGCCCAGATGTGCAAGAAAGAGAAGCAGGGAATTAATATTCATCTCAGGTTCTTTGCTTCTCTAGCCTTTCCGAGTGTTCCTTGTTCCCATTACCTCAAGAAATATCAGAACCAATGTATCCGTTCCCTTTCTAATTCTCATGCGTTGGTGTGTAACTGGCAGATGAACCAGTGGCAATTGTGTGTCATGTGGTAGTTTGCAGCGAGAGGTTTTGTGACACTGTCTCCAGTAATGCATCTAACCATAATTGTTGATCCTACTTGTACCTGGCTCATACCATTCTTGCTGGTATTCCAGTGCAGAGTTGTCCTTGACTGAGTGTAGCAGATCAGCACGTTCCAAAACCAAAAACACCTTGTGCTGAGGGACACACTGAAGCTGCCGCACAGGTACAATGTAGAAAGTTCAGCGTCTAGGACTTCACAGCCACGATACACTGAAGGGCTGGAAACTGACGAACTTTCTGGCTACATGACTGACAAGGAAAAATGTATATTGTGAGTGTTGAGATTACTGAAGTTGTATTGAGACACCTCAGTGGAATGGGTGCAGGGAGAAAAGTTTATTTCCTTGCAATTCCAATAATTTCCAATTCAAAATGTTTTGCTTTGGGCTGTATGCCTGACTTGGAATTTATCATATAAGTGACTATTACAAAAGCAGAAATTGCTGGTAAAAGTCAGCAGGCCTGGGGAGAAAACAGTGTTAATGTTTCGAGTCTGGTGACTCTTCTTCAGAACTATTAAGACTATTACAGTTGCACTGAGGCACCTAAGAATTAAATGCGTCATATGGAGACGAGTTGAATTTTGCTACATCTTGAATTTTCTAAACAATATTTTGTGCAATTTAAAATTTTATGAATCAACTGTATTTGTGGATAAGGTAGCCATTCCTTCCATATAGCCGAGACTTAAGCATCAACGTGCTGCTTTGACAACATAAAGCATTGGAGCTCAGTTCTATTCTGCCTCAGTACTCACACCATTCCTCTTACTTGCATTGCTGACCTGTTGGTGAAATGTAGGAGTTATGACTGATTTTCTGTTCCTCCCTATCAGGCAAGAGATGCTAACACCATATCCAGCAATCAAACTGTATCCTGATTTTAAGACAGTTCCTGTCTTTCACCCCTGGGCTTGCAAGTATTTCATCCTAAAGAACTTAAAACTACATGAGTGAACTTTTTGTCCACCAGTGATTTTGAGGCTTAAGTGCGAATGTGCTTTGAGCATGTTTCTTTGCCCATCTCTTGATCCCATTTAATAGCTGTCTTTTGCAAATAATTAAGTTATCAAACAGGTCAGAAAGATGTGATATTTCAATCTAATTATAGTGCTTTTCTGAAGAGTTTCATGCCTTATACCTGTCAGGGAGAAGAAGATTGTAATCCCATTTGTCAAGCTGAATTGCAAACTGTTAATGCATGCAAGTCTGCACTCTGAGTTCCCTTGTTGTAGTTTCCACTCCTTAGCTATTTGTTTCTAGTTGCCTGACTCCCTGGCTCTGGGAATAGAAGAACTGTATGTGGCATCAGTGTCCTTTGTGTTTTTCCCCCTCTTATAGTCAGTTTGCTGTGTAAAGGTCATACCTGTCTCGTTTCACAGGCGGAGTCTGGATCTAGCACTATCTCGGCCTGTCACTGCACTTGATAACGAGCGGTACACGGTACAGTCAGTGATGGAGAAATACACAGTTCCTTTTGTTCTGGTAAGTAAGTCATTTTCATATCCACACTTGTAGTTTTTGAGCTGAATTTGGAGTAACTGGTTCCTCAGCTCCTTACAGCTAAAGCTTTCAACGCTCAATAGTGTATTTCAGTAATGTTGCAACTGCATTAGTATGTTGATTTATTTGCACTGTGTTTCCTTACCCCGAAGATGTTTTTCCTTCTCGACTTAGTTTCACTCTCCACTGGAAAAGAATAAAGCTACAATTCCAAATGCTGCAAACCCCAGTCTGTTGTGGTCACTGGATATCCAAAAAGAGAGTTCAAATCCAAGGTGGCAAGCTTGCTGCTCGGTGTGGAGAAAACTTTTTGTAAAGTTACCTTCCCAAATATGCTCCCTTCATATCCTGTAGACTTTGGATTGTGCTGGTGACAGTGCCCATGAGCATCAAATCTGCAATAAAATCTTTTTCAGATGTACCTAACCAGCTAGATCCAGCAGGCTGATCCAGTGTGTGAAGCAGCTGAGCTAGGTCTTATCCTGTCTTTGAGTATTTTCCAGCTGAGGTCACTGGCATACAGACAGGAGCAGGAACCCCAATCAACTGTCGCTTGATTTTCTTTCTCACAAATCTAAAGTCTTTAGTGAGGATTCCTGCCTTCTCTGAAAGACTGCTTAGCCCTGAGATTGAAGTTGCCTTGATTTTATAGTTGAGTTTCATACTGGTGTTCTGTTCCCCACTGAGAGAACATTGTAGCACTTTCCTGGCACATTTCTTGGTCTCTTTGATCGTGGAACTGCCCACGGGTTAAACAGTTCTGCTGTCCTAACCAAAGAAGACAGTCCCAGTGCCAGTGAGCAATCCATACATATTTGATTTTGTTACTTGAAGCCAGCATTCTGTCTTGTGGCGATATGGTTCATTTTGTATCTTAAAGTCCTAGATTTGGACAGCGTGGAAACACACCCTTTGGTCCAACCTGTCCATGCCGAGATAATCCCAAACTAAACTAGTCCCATCTGCGTGCTCCTGGCCCATATCCCTCCAAACCTTTCCTATTCATGTACTTATCCAAATGTCTTGTAAATGATGTAATTGTACCTGCATCCACCACTTCCTCAGGAAGCTCATTCTACACGCAAACCACGGTCTGTGTAAAAATTTGCCCCTCATGTCTTTTTTAAATCTCTCTCCTCTCACCTTAAAAATGTGCCCCCTAGTCTTGATATCCCCCATCCTAGGGAAAAGACAGCGACCATTAACTCTTAACTATACCCGTCATTATTTTATAAATTTCTACGAGAATGTCTCTCAACCTCCTACACTCCAGGAAAAAGGTCCCAGCCTATCTAGTCTTTCTTTATAACTCAGACCTTCCATACCCTGCAACATTCCTGGTAAACCTCTTCTGAACTCTCTCCAGTTTAATAATATCCTTCCTATAACAGGCTGACCAGAACTGGGCACAATATTCCTGAAGAGGCCTTACCAATATCCTGTACAACCTCAACATGACTTCCAAACTCCTATACTCAAAGGACTGAGCAATGATGGCAAGTGTGCCAAATGCCTTTTTAACCACCCTGTCTATATGTGATGCAAACTTCAAAGAATTTTGTACCTGATCCCCTCTGTCCCTCTGTTCTACAGCACTAGCCAAGACCATACCAGTTCATCGACTTCGCCAATAACTTCCACCCTGCCTTCAAATTCATTTGGTCTATCTCAAACACCCCCTCCCCTTTCTTGACTTCTCCATTTCCATTTCTGGCGATAGTTTATGGGCCGACATTTACTATAAACGCACAGACTCCCATAACTACCTAGATTACACCACCTCCCACCCTGCAAAAACTCCATCCCGTTTTCCCAACTCCTCCGCCTCAGACACATCTACTCTGACGAGGGGATATTCCACTCCCAAGCATCCCAGATATCTGCCTTTTTCAAACAACACCCTTTTCCTCCCTCTGTCATCCAGACAGCCCTCCACCACGCCTTCTCCATGCCCTGCTCTACAGCCTTTAACCCCGCCTCCCTGCCCCGAAACGTGATAAAGGTAAGGTCCCCCTTGTCTTCACTTTCTACCCCACCAGCCTCCACATCCGACATATCATCCTCAAACACTTCCACCAACTACAATTGGATCCCACCACCCAGAACATTTTCTGCTCCCCACCCGTCCCTGCCTTCCACAAGGACCATTTCCCTCACCACTCCTTAGTTCACGCCACACTCCACCAACCACTCCAACCCGCCCGGTACCTTCCCCTGTAACCATAAAATCTGCAAAACCTGCCCACACACCATCTCCCTCACCTCCAACCAGGGCTTAAAACAGTCCTTCCAGATGAGACAGTTTTCTGGTGTGGTCTTCTCTACATCAGTGAGACCAAATTAGACCATGTTATCATTTTGCCGAGCATCTTCACCCGGCCTGTAACGGCCAGACTAACCTCCCGGTCACCACCCATTTCAACTCCACCTCCACCTCCACCCCCTCCCACTCCCACTCCCACTCCTCCGACATGCCTGTCCTCAGTTTCCGGCAGTGTCTCAGCGATTCAGTACGCAAATTTGATAAACAGCACCTTATCTTCTGTCTGGGCACCCTACAGCATTCAACATTGAGTTCTCCAATTTCAAATAACCTTCCCACTCATCCCCTGGCTCCCTTTCCAGCCCGCCACCCCCTTTCCATTCCACCTTCTGACCCTCCCTTCCATTCCACCTTCTGACCCTCCCTTCCAGCCACCAACTGGATTCATCCCTCCCATCAACCAACCTACCACCAGTGTCCACCTATCACTGCCATTCTGCTACCCCCCTCCCTCCCACTTTATCTGCAGCTCCCTCTATCCTCTCATCTAGTCCCGAAGAAGGGTAATACCCGAAACGTTGACTTCTCCTTTCCTCCTGATGCTCCCTGGCTTGCTGTGTTCTTCCAGCCTCCTGTTTGTCTACCCTACCATTTGTCAACTTTTTGAAATTTGGTTCGGATCTAAAACCCTGCGAAGGTCTGAAAACATTTGTGGTCTAATTTTGGTGATGATGAGTGACCACTTATTCACTTAAAATTTTTGCTTTCAGCTGAAGTGATTAAGGTAAACAGTGTAAATGCATTTGAAGGGAAACTAGGTAATTGCAAGGGAAGAAATAAATAAGGATACACTGTCAAAATTAGGTGAAGTCAGGTGGAAAGATGCTTGTATGAAAAATAATAATCAGCATAGACCAGTTGGACCCAATAGCCTGTTTCTATGCCATTAATGCTATGTAATTTAGGAATTATGTCACTATGCAAACCGATTTAAAGTGACATTATCAATGCCGTTTTAGAGAGGCTAAATTTACATAGACTTGTAGAAATTGCTCAATGCGATTTCTCTTGATCTAATGCTAAATTTTCAGTGTCAATCCAGAACTGGCCACCACCTGGAGAATACAATCTTACTCTCCTCTGGATTTAATCTAGAAATGTATTGATATTGTAAGCTGCAGTTCATAACAAGGTTTCAGCCTCATGATATTGAGAGATAGTTAAGAGGACTGTTTCATGCAAAGTAAGCCTAAAGGAATCTTTACTGGAAAATGCTAGAAAATGAAACATCTCTGGCTATTCTTTAGTGGCTAACTATTCAGTAAATGCTGACATGCTGTAACCTCCAGTTGTAGCCCATGGCTTTACATAGACACTACTAAAAATGAATACATTTCAAAATAGCTGCGTTGAATCTATTTGGGCAGGTAATTGACTATGATGATTCTGGTGTTCGATCTCCTGCTGTGATATGTTCAGTGGTTGCCTGTTGACCATGAAGAAAATTACCCGTGATTTATGCCTGTTCCTTTTTTTTTAAGGCTTTGTTTCTGATTACAAATGCTGTGCGTTTTGCACTCAAAGCACCTGGAATTGGCAATTGGCAGTTCACTTTCTTTCAGCTTCAGGTAAGCTTGTTGCCCTTCGCATAATTCAAAGCAATAGTGCAAGTTTTTCATTGCAGGACGATATTAAATGTCTCCCACTAGGACCTCATCAAATAGCCTGCTAGGCTAATATTCCAATATATTACTAAAGTGAAGGTATTGCATTGTCAGAGGTGATCTATGGGAGAAATGTTCAGCCATATCCTGCAATTCTGCAACAATGCAACAGCCTAGTGGTATTATCACTGGACTGATAATCCAGAGACCCAGGTAATGTTCTGAGGACCAGGGTTTGAATCCTGCCATGGCAGATTTTTTTTTTTTTTTTTTTTTTGGAAACAAATTCCATTGTTAGACAAACTCATTTGGTGCACTAATGTCCTACAGGGAAGGAAACTGCTGTCTTTGGTCTGGCCTACGTGTGACTCCAGACCCACAGCAATTAATTGCCCCCTGAGCAATTAGGGATGGGCATTAAGTCAATGACATCCTCATCCCATGCATGAATATTAAAAAAAAAAAAATTGGCATTCACTAGATCAGGTGAACACTGAAGCTCTCTGTCACTATTCAGAAAGCAGTTCTCTGGATCCCCTGTTCAACAGTGCACCATGTTGTTTGTCTGCATATTAAGACATTCCGTTTCAAAGGTAGCAATGGTATGTGAAGTATTTTTGAAGTATTTCCAGGAGGTAGCATCAGGTCACGTGTAAACACAAATTCAGTGATGACCGTGTTGTCTTGATATCCTCCTTTCTCTGTCCGTGGCTGTGTGCACATCTCAGTGGGAGGAGAGAAGCGATATGGATTGAAACTTTGTTGAATTGGCGGCCCCCTCCGCCTTGGTGTAAATGTCAGGGCTGAACCTGCCACTCCTCTGCAGCTGCCACACACCTTCTCCCCACCAATCCCTGCACACATGTGCACTCACATTAACTGGCACAGGTCTGGTAGGAGCAATGTCATGGGAATGTAGGGCTAGTGGAGCCAGACTGACATTGCCGTGTGAGAGGCGTTGTACACAGGCCAGGTTTAGAAGAGAACTAAAGTGACGGCAAATACATTGGGGGTGTTCTCTGGGACCCAGTGGGCACATGGAGGTGCCCAATCTTCTTTCCCATCAGTTGTAGCAATCAGGCTTCCCACTTGAGCCTTCTCCAGCTGTTAGAAATGTTACGGCTTGGGTGGGAAGAGGCCCTTAAGTGACCATTCATTAACCATCCAATTGGCCCATGGGCCAGGCATGTGATGCCTCCCTCTTGGTGTGTAAAATTGCAACATGATGGTGAGTAGGTCCTGGCACCCATGGCACTGTGCTCAATTTTACACCTGTTGCCTGCCAACCCTCTCCAGTGGAGCAATGCTTAAAATTATACTTGTCCAGTTACTTGCATTTATTCAATAAACTGTTGATAATTGTGGTTGAGTTCATCATTACCCAATACACAGGGATTTTAATCTGCAAATGTTAGATTTCTTTTTGCTCCTTTGGAAAAATTTAAACTAACTAAAATCTCACTTAATTCTTTCTTGCAAATAATGCTAACTTGTTGATTTTAATCTGAATGATTTGTATGTGATTGTGTGATCTGAATTATTTATTGCATTTGCTTATATAGTATAAATCACTTTTTGTGTTTAGGTAAATGGGGTTCTGCCTATTCTTCCCTTGCTCTTCCCTGTGGTGTGGGTGCTCGTCACAGCATACGGAGAGGCTAGAGTCCTCGCTCAGTTCAGCAAAGCTCCTCCAGTTGGCCTGGTATGTTTTTTTTGGCTTCTGCCTAGAATTAAGCAAATTGGGACTGCAACAAACTAAATTGAGGAAGTGGAGAGTGATACATGCTTGATACTTGGTTTAAGAAAACTTTTTTATAAACTGACTTTTCAAGATTTAACAACAAAACGTTTGTTTATATATAATGCTTTTAATGCAATGAAACTTGCTAAGGCATTTTGCAGGGGCATTCAACAGCAAAATGTGACATCAACCGGGTGAGGAGATACTGAGTCAGATAACTGATACTTCAGTTTTTAAGGTGTGTCCTAAAAGAAGAAAATGAAGTGTGGAGGTGTGAGTGGCATTTCAGACATTAGGCAGCCAAAAGCATGGCCGATAATGGTGGACCAATTAATATTGGACATGTGCAAGGGACCGAAATTAAAGGAGTGCAGATATCTTTTTGGGGTGGAGGAGGTTACAGAGAAATGGAGGAGAAAAACCAGGGAGAACAATGAAAACAAGGATAAGAAATGTAAAATTAAGGTGTTTGACAGACAAGCCAATGTAAGTCAACAATCACAGAGATGACAGGGGAATGGGATATTACTTGTGTGCCTTTCATTCATACAACATTTTGAATGATAAAGGCTGCTGTGTTACAGCCGCTGAGGTAGTAACATGCTTAGGCATTCACGCCTTATCAGTTGTATTTTCCACTATAGTTGCTCAAACGTTGGTTTTGGTGCCGGCGGGGATGGAGAATCGCTGAAATAATAATGGCCATCAAGGGAGCCAAGGCAGCTTGATTCATTTAAGGGTCACATTCTCTGTCCTTAAGGTTCCTTCAGGTGTTTTGTTTAGTTCTCTAGGTGATTCAGGATGGAGGAAAAATCCAAGGAAGTTAATTATGCAGTTGTACAGGTCAGGAGGTAGTGCCACAACTGAAATAAGTAACATTGATTCTACTGGACTAGGTGAAAGGTTTCAGCTCGTTGGTCAAAGGGCTGTCTATGGACAAGTTGACCTCTTTCAATGCACTCTTTGTATCCAAGGATGTCCCTATTGCATTGTATTTGGGGTGAGAGCTGATGAATCCAGTGGAATGTTGAGGGAGTATAGGCATAACTCTGTACTCTACACTAAGTAAGCTTCTCACATTTTGTTTTAAAGGTGTAAATTCATTAGCTCTAATTGGAATTGACTGTCTGTTCTCTCCTTCCAGCTGGCAAAATTCTCTGAGGACACCCTGAGCAGCTACACTGAAGTTGTTTCTTCAAAGGTATAGACTTTGCGTTGCATCAAGCCTCAGCTGCTATCTTTTCATGTGCTTTCTATATCTGTATTCACCTGGTGCAATTAGATTTTTGGTCACTCATTTTTTTGTAATAATGAATGGTCTATCGCGCAAAGCATGTTTTAGAGGGAAGTTGGAGGGTATAAAGTGTAATTTGCTGTTATCTGTCCACTAGTATTGATGATTTTACTTTTATTTTCAGTATAATTACACAGTCTAGCTTGAGAATCTTCTGCAATGAATTTCCTTGACTATATTGCAATTACTTTGAATATAATTAGATGCCACTGTTAACTGTTTTATTCTTTTGAGCTGTTATTTATGTCCTTTCAGGCAAGTTGCAAGCAGCTGCCTGGAAAGGGGAGCACCACTTTTGAGTTCTTTTGAAAAAATTGTCCTGGCAATGTGACATTGTGACATCGTGACATCCAGTAATAAACATGGGGTTTGGTTTCCTACTTAATGTAGGCTGATAAGCAGAATATAGGTTTGTGTACCAGTGAGACTGCCACCAGCAGAGGCCTTAGGCAAAGGATTGTGAAATAGTGCGAATGGTTATGTAGATAAAGTGACATCAAAACATTGTTTTTAAGTAAACTTTGTAATGGAAATATTATTGCACCACCTGCATGCACAGTTGGGCTCATCTTTTACTTGTACAGTTCATCACATTGGAACTTCTTGGTTTTGTGTCTGTTAAAATGGGCAAGAAATTAGTTCTGTATTAGTACATCTTCCTAGACAATCAAGGAATCATACCATGAAGCACAAATGATATTTCTCCTGATGTGTCTTTATTCCTTCCCTGAAAGGGAATTGTCTCAAAGGAGGAGGGATTTGGGAATAACGAAATGCACCATTTTTATTCCAACAGTGTCCTCAACAGAGTAATGATGCATTTGTGCCAGTTGGGTTTATAAAAACTTCTCTGTTGTTTTATCAAATGAAAACCGAATGGTTTCTTCTGAAACTATGCATTCTCTTGAGCAAATAACATAGCCCCCACCAATTACACTGTTCTCACTTAATCCTTAACAGTTACCTATGTTGGGCAGACCACTGACCAATACCATAAACATCAATTACAGAGTTATGGCTTGAGCCCTATCAAATGGGTCACACATTTTGGGTAGTTCAGTAAGCTGTTCGCAGTGTGATTCATAGTCTAATCAATGTTCCCTATGAGCTTTGCAGCCACACAGCCACTCAGAGCATCTGCATGCTTCAGTTGGCATATGAACAAATTTGTCCCAAAAGCCCCTGCCGCGCACAGACCTTGGGGGGTCCAAGCAGCAGCAGGAAAAATTAAAGAGAACGTAGTGCTTGATGCTAATTAAATGCAGATAAGTAGTTTCCCTGTGCAATGAATACAGTAACCAACATCTGAAATGGGAAGTTACTGGGATTTTGTGCTACTGTTTGCTCCACATTTGGGATTACTAGTGCTTTCTCCGACCCCATCCCATTTCACATTTTAAGAAATATAGTTGACCGGTTTATGATGCACTGTCCGCTGGTACAATGGTCCCTCAGTGCCATTGAAATAACTTGTCGTAAAGCTCAGGGACCAAGTATCTGAAAGTGATTATTGCTCACATTCAGATTTTGACAGATATGCTATTCACTGGGTACAGGAGCAAATTGTCAGTACAAATGTGCCTGCTGTAATTCTCGCGGGCTGTACCAGCTGCATTGATGTAAATGTAATCTTTTACCGTCAGATTTAGTAATGCCTGCCAGCCAGCTTCCTGTTATCCATTATATCTGTACTAATCCAGCTCCCTGGTCATATCAGATTCTCTATCTACCACCAACCAACAGTGTCAAGGAGATCAGTATTCACGTTTTCATATTACACTATTGGCCCAGGAATTTTGCTGCTAATTTTGCTTTAACTATTAGGCTCTGACTTATCCAAGCCAGCTGTCACTTCAATTTGTCATAATGTTTGACTGTTTACAAAAAATTGACTAAAAGATTAAGACCAAAACAGCTAGATAAAGATAATTTAATGTGACACCTGGCTAGCTGTCCTGATGCCTTAGATTGCATAGCTTTTCTGCATTTAATGCAGAATGTAGTAGAAAAATATTAAAGATGCCAAGTTCTGAATCTTCATTATTCAACTTCCTATTTCACCATGTTTTGAGTTTGTATATGTGGATATAATCAGCAGGGCCTGTGTTTATGGCCCATCCCTTATTAACTTTGAACTGATTGGTTGCTGATCATTTTCAAGGGCAGCTAAGAGTCAACCATATAGCTATAGGTCTGGATTAAATGTAGTCCAGACCAGGTAAGGGCAGCAGATTTCTTTCTCTAAAGAACGTTAGTCAACCAGATGCATATTAATGACAATAGACCATTGTTACATCATTGTCATTGTACTAGCTTTTAATTCCATTTTTCTTACTGAATTCAAATTTGATCATCCAAAGTGAGATTCAAACCTTTATCCCCAGAATGTTAATGTACGACGCCAGATTACTAATCCAGTGGCATTACTGCTATGCTCGTACTTCACTGAGTCAAAGAATCAAGCCATTTTGTATTTTATGCTTTGCAGATGTAAACTCAAGGCTGGTGTCAAGGATCTCTTGTTTCCTGAAACAGCAAGAAAGAACGTTCTAATTCTTAGTGGCATTGCTGCCCTGGGGACGCTGTTGGTGGGAATTCTGTACTAGTTTTGTGAGGCTGGGGTTTTCTAAAGGAGAGCTGTGAATTTTGAGTGCTAGCATGAGCTGAGGGGAAAGAAAGACCAGTGTCCTCCCAAATTGAGGGAGAGGAAGAAGGTGCGAGAGTGAACTAAAAGAGAAGATGTCTGTATGAAGACAAGGGGAAGAAGGTATCAGGGTGAACTGGAGAATAGAGATGGAACATCAGGAACAACAAGCAAAGTATGATCTAAATGAGGTTAAAATAGATGAGGCCAACATGAACTGTTTAACATAAACCAACAGCTAGTTATTTTCTAAGAGGTAATTGGGTGCAATAATTGTATGTAAAGTGTTTAGCATGAACCAGAACATGCTGTACTTATACTTTTTTAAAGCTGTCTGCAGCCCTGCCTCCTCCCCCTCTCTCCATTCTGCAGTATTAGTCTGTAATTTGGTAAGTTTTGTTTTTCCCTGACAGGAAATGATGTTATGCATCTGGAGTCACTTTCTGTCTCTGCTGCGAGGAAGGTCCCTTACCCTTTGCTACACTTCCAGTCTGCTTCAGAACCTGGGTTCTGTTACAGTGAGTATTTGAAAAAGGCTTTACTTTGTGTACTTGGTAGCAACTAATTATCATGAGCTTTCTCAAGCCAGATGTGTGAAGTGCGCAAATGTTTCTAATCTGTGAAAATCAGCTTTGCGTATTGTTTTAATGGTGGTGTTTGTCAAAATATTACTGCTGAGGAGCCAACAGGGAGAGTTGACGCTTGATACTCCAGATTCAGTGAAAGACTGCTCTGTGAACACCAACTTTTTTGTAAGAGATTAAACATTTAACTGGCTCCAGGAAAATCAGTTTTCAGATTGCCTTAATCTAGGATTGAATGCAGTTTCACGCCTCATGCAAAGGTAAAATATTGTGGTCACACTGGAAAGCTAGCTCATTCCTGGCCCTATGAATGTTGCATGGCCTTCCTTGATGTTGATCTGGCCCTGGTGCTAACTGATCTTTATCTAGGAGCCATTCTGTCCCAATTGTTAAGCTAATTGGCCTGTAATTTCCTGTTTTCTTTCTCCCTCCTTGAACTCTCATATTTCTTGCTTATCGGTCTGATGGAACATTTCCAGATTTGAATGAATTTTGGAAAATTAGCATCGACGCATCTACTATCTACTTAGCTATTTCTTTTATGACCTTAGTGAAGTCCATCAGGACTTGGAGACTTGTCAGCATGCAGCTCCATCAGTTTGTTCAGAGCAACTTTGCTGGTGATTGTAATTTCACCAAGTTCTCCTCTTCCTTCACCTTCCTGATTGACAAGTTACAGCCTGTATCCTAGTTCCTTTAAAAACTTCGGCTAGCAAAATTCTTTCCGTTTTCAAGTTTGAAATTATTAATTGACCTAGACGCTGCTATTTGTAGGAAAGAATTCTGTACTTTACCCATCAAAAGGATGTGTTTCTCCAACTTCTCTCCTGATTGGCCTAGCTGTATATTTAAGCTTATGTCCCCATCTACTAGATTTATCCCAGAAGAGGGAAAATGCTTCTGTTTATAATAAGACCATAACTTTTAGGAGCAGAAGTCGGCCACTTAGCCCATTGAGTCTGCCCTGCCATTCAATGAGTTTGTGGTTGATCTGATAATCCCCAACTCCTCCTTCCTGCTTTTTCCTCATAACCCTTTGAAAATCCATTTGAAAGTTACACCCTAGCCTTCCCTGTTCAAAGTTTCAAGCTCATGATCTGGAATATTGGCTTGCCTCAGCTTGCTCAGCATTGGCTGTTACTGAACTTAAATCGTTGAGCCTGTATTTAGCATATATACGTTTATCTTGTCATTCTATTTGTTTAGGTACTTTGCTGTGTGGACAAGCAAGGGATACTGTCGTGGCCCAATCCCAGTCCAGAAACAGTTCTGTTTTTCAGTGGACGTGTGGAACCACCCCATGACAGCCTAGAGGACCTGAAAGATGATTTGTCCATGAGGTCTTTTCTTCATCCAGAGATGGAAGAGGAGAAGGATGAGGTGAGGATCTAACTTATTCTGTAATCTATCTTTTAAAATCTGCCGCAGTTAATAGTTTAGTGCAGTACGCTGTGCTTTGAGATAGAAATGGGTTGTCATATATACTGTATGGTCCTATATGTAGTGCATGTATTTGTCAATATTGTTTGCTCCTTCTGTTTTGGTCCTTTTACCCCCTTTCTCACCAAACACAGCTGACTTCTGCTGGAGTACAGTTTCATAGACAGTGATCACCGTCCAGTTGGTCATTTACCATATGCAGTTGTTGGGAGATGATCTCATCATGCTGAACGTGACCCTGAGTCAGATCCTGACTTTATCTGGTGTCATGCATGAAGTCTCCAAGATGGCAATTGACCATGCGTAATCATATTTCCTGTCACCAGCCCAGAGGAGCAAAGGGAACATAAGAGCCCCTGTCTTTCCAACCAAAAAAACCTACAGTTATTACTGCTGCAACTGAAATAAGTAACTCCCCATATTCTGATCAAATTCTGGACATAAAAATCTAGGTGATTGATTGGGATGGGCTCCAGTTCATCATAGCAATACGCAAATCAGTGCTCATAACCATGGGAATATATTCGTTGAATAATGTACTCTCCTGCATGATTCTATGATACTGTTTTTAAGGAACATTAACTTTTTGACCCATGTATTTGAATAATGTCTAGCCCAGGGAGGCTGATGCTCTGTTGCCCACCACTGGTCTGGAGTTTGTACACGTCACCAATGAAATGGGACAGGACAAAGAAGAGAAGACTGAAAGTACTCCACGTTTGAGGAAACGCAGTGAGAATCGACGTTGCAAGCACCTGTCAGGTTCCAATGTCAGCTTCAGCAAAGACACAGAAGGAGGGGAGGATGATGTGACACAGGTAATGACTAGATAAGCAGCTGTTATGTGTGAAAGGCCTGTTGGCTTGTGGAAAAAGGTTTGTTGACAAACAAGTGCTGGATGTGTTTTGGCAATGGCAGTGTAGTGGAAAGGTAGTGACGGTGGATGACGAGCAGAAGACATGACTATTGTGAGGGAGCACTGAGTTGATACCAAGCACGGTAGTGCAGTCCATCTCCATTTTTATGATTATTGTGAATTCTGATAATGTCCTCGTAAAAAAATTGGGTTTATGATTAAACTCATCTTTTCTTCTTGCAATGAAGGAAGCTCAGTTATATAAAAATTCTTGGCATTTCTGGCTGACCGAGTATTCATTTGGAGTTCTTTTTACGGTAAGTTGAATATAGGGCAACATTTATTTAAAGCCCCTAGCCAGAGGCATGTTTGTGGTCTATGAATTGCTTATCTTCCTGTTAGTATCATACCTGCTCCCACTGGTACCCCAAGCAGTCAACAGTAGACTTTATAATATTGGGTGGTCTTACAAGGGCAGGAAAGTGGACATGAGTGTCAGATCAGCCATGATCTTGTTGAATAGTGGAACAGACTTGAGGGGCTGATTGGTCTAATCCTGTTCCTATTTCTTATGGTCTCATGGGTTGATGAATCATTCAGGAAACCATGACACACCAAAAGCATGTGTTGAAAGGCCTAAATAAGTTTGATTCTGATTCTGCACTATTTACAGGTGAGTGGTATTGGTGAAGACCTGGGCCTGGAAGCAGAGGATTACATCTGTGATTACCACTTAGAAATGCTGAGCCTGTCACAAGACCAGCAGAACCCGGCTAGTATTCAGTTTGATGACTCAAACTGGCAATTTCACATCTCCTCACTGAAACCACTGGGCCTCAATATCCTCCTCAACCTGTGCTACTCCACTGTCACTGAGCAGATGTGCCGCTTCTCCGACCACCTATCCAATATCGCCCTGCAGGAAACATCCGGTGCAGCCATGCCCATTCACATTCCTTGGGGACTCTGTGAATTAGCCAGACTCATAGGTACGTGGCTATTCCAGTCTTTCCAATTCAACTTGTGCTAATTTGATCATTTAAAGATATGTAACGTCTGAGCCAAACCATAAATGTGATATGAGTTTTCGGATCTTAGTTGTCCTGTTAGGTGCCAGATTTAGCTTAGTTTTTTTTATTGTTGGATGTTATGAAGGAAATGTCTAGTATTAATATAAAAATAAGAGCAGAAGTAGACCGTTCGGTCCGTTGAGCCTGCACTGCCATTCAGTAAGATCATGGCTGATCTATCTGTGTTTGATTTCCAATTTCCCATGTACCCCCAATAACCCTAGACTTCTCTGCCTAACAAGAATCTGTCTAGCGCTCTCTCAAAAATATTCAATGACCCAGCATCCACATTGCGTTCCAAGGCAATGTGTTCCAAAGTGACAAAACCTTAACTTTGACAAAACATTTCTTCTCATCTCTGTCCTGAAGGAGCCACCCCTAATTTTAAACAGTTCCCCACATTTGGACTGACTCACAAGGAAACATTCTTTCCATATCCACCTTGTCAAGATTGTTCTGGATCTTGTACTCTTCAATCAAGTCACCTGGTACTTTCAAATTCCAACAGAAACAAGTCCAGCTTGTCCAGCGTTTCCTTATAAGACAACCTGCTCATTCTAGGTATCAATCTAGTAAACCTCTGAACCACCTCTGGGCATTTATATCCGTCCTTAAACAAGCCCAAACTTGCACAAAGTATTTGAGATGTAGTCTCACCAGTGCCCTGAATAACTGAAATATTACATCCTTAGTTTTCCATTCAATTGCAGTCCTGATAAAGTATAGCATCCCATTAGCTGCCTTAGTTTCATGCTATATCTGATTGCCAACTTTTTGTGATTTGTGGACTAGAATACCGAGATCCATCTGCACCTTGGAAGTCTGCAATCATTCTGTAATTAAGTAATAATTTTTTTCTAATTCTTTTGTCAAAGTGACCATTGATTTGCCAGATTTTTTTTCCAACTCTGACAACTTCTGTGTCTTCCCAATGTATTTTCCTATCTTGCTGTCAACTGTGAATTTAGTTACCATGCCTTTACTCCCCTCGTATAAGTCGTTGATGGAAATTGTAAAAAGTTGAGGCCCCTGTGCACACCCCGGCAGGACTCCACTTATAACATCCTGCCAATGAGACAAAGACCCATTGTTGCCTACTGTGTTTTCTGCCTTCCAGCAGCCAGTCTTCTATCCATGCCGATATGTTACCTCCTGCACTTTAGCTTTTCTTTTCCATCATAACCTTTGACATGGCTCCTTATGAAATGCCTTCTGGAAATTCAGCAGAGAAAGGTTATATTTGCTGATTTCCTTTCCTGAATCGAGAAAATTTTGGAAAATTAACACCAACATATCTGGAGATAGTAAGAATTGCCAATGCTGGAGTCTGAGATAATACAGTGTGAAGCTGGAGGAGCACAGCAGGCCAGGCAGCATCAGAGGAGCAAGAAAGCTGATGTTTCTTCTGAAGAAGGGTCCCGACCCGAAACATCAGCTTTCCTGCTCCTCTGATGCTGCCTGGCCTGTTGTGTTCCTGCAGCTCCATACTGTGTTATCACCAATGTATCTACCTCATTAGCCACCTCTCTTAAAACCTTAACACGAAGCCCACCTGGACCCAGAGACTTGCCAGCTCACATTTCCAGTTTGCTTCATTCTACTTTCCTTGTGATAGTAATTTTGCTGAGTTCCCCTTCCATCAGCTGATTGCCAGCTATTTCTGGAATATTTTTTGTGCACTTTATAATAAAAACAAAAGCAAAACATCTGTTCACTTCATCTGCCATTTCCTCACTATCTTACATTAACTTACCATTCTTGCTGTCCAGAAAACAATACTCACTTTACTTCAGGCCAGTCAACCCGAAATGTTAACTCTGATTTCTCTCCACAGATGCTGCTAGACCTGCTGAGCTTTTCCAGCAATTTCTGTTTTTGTTTCTGACTTTACTCTTTTCCTTTTTAAATACCTGTGGCGAATCTTGTGACCTGCTTTTACATCTCTAGAAAGAATTCTATCATACTCTGATTTCTTCCTCTTAACCTTTTAGATGTTTTCTATTGTTCTTTATATTCTGACTAATCATCTAACCTGTCACTCATCTTCGTGCTGCTATATACTTTTTCTCCTTAAGGTTAGAGAAATCATCAAACTTAATTAACCAGGGATGGTGGGTCCTGATTGAATGAGAAGCAAAAGGTTTCTTTTCATCCACAAAGCTGATTGAATTGGTGTGTAATTGAAAGCTCCAATTGGGTCCAGCAGTTTAGATTCAAATATTCTTTACTGCCAGGTATTTGACAGGTGCAGTGGGAAACAATTCATGTAAAAATGTTAATTGGGAGGTGAAACAGGCTTCTGTTTAATGGAGAAGATGCTACACAACCTTATTAGCATTACAATATAGTTGTACAGATGAATAATTATCTGAAAAGTTCCAGTCCCAAAACATTTTTCCTACTCATTCAAGGTATTTGTTGACCTATTGTGAAATATAAACATCTTCCCGAAAGAAATAACTTGGATTAGCAGGAGCAAGTTACTGCAGTTGCTGGAAATCACAGCGGGCCAGGCAGCATCCGTGTAGAGAGAGCAAACTAACATTTAGAGTCTAGATGACTGTGATGAAGAGTCATCTAGCCTACATGTTTGCTTGCTCTCTCTCCACGTATGCTGCCTGAAACACTGTGATCTCCAGCACTTTTTTTTTGTTTTCAATCATTTGGATTAGTCATTCAACTCGGTTGGGGGGGGTGGTGGGAAGGGTGTGGGAATGCAACTTTTGCTGCTGTAGCTCGATCTTAAGGTGTGGATGTCATTACTGCCAGTGTCTTACAAATTAACTTGTTGCAGACTGCTCAGTAAAGATAGGTACAGGATGTCCTCACTTAAAGACACGGTTGCGTTCCTGAAAGTCTAAATTTAAGTGAAAAGACTTTAACTGAAGCATTGATCTCCCATTGTTAAACCTAGAAATAGGTTCCATATGACCTTCCATAGCAGAGACACAATTAAAATAATATGCCAATACCCTTATGCCTACCATCTGTAATTGACATAGCGAAACTCTGACATTAATAAATGAGATAACTTAAAATAAATTTTAAAATATAAGCAATTTAATATTCTACTTACAATATCTTCTGTGGTGGACCCTCAGTGAAATAAGGGGGTGCCCCTTAACCCCACCCAGGGTCTGCTCCAGTGGAACCTTTGCTCATTGATTTTTGGTCTACCTCATATTGAAGCCCTCACTTGTTCCTGGGCACATTATGTCTGGGAGCCCTTTGTTTCTGGCTGCCACATCTAGGCTCTGTTCAGTTGGGGGAAGTTCTTTTTTTGACTATCTGGGGTGCCTTGGCCTTCCTTCCCACCCCACACGAAGCAACTGGAACAAACTAAGAACAAAACTCTCAGTGCTGAACGAGATTTCCAGTCCCAATAATCTAATGATGTTTAAGCAAAGTAACTAAAAGATTAGATGTTAAAGGTGGATTCTCTGACTTTAAACGGTCAGATGGCTACTGTGTCAGACAGAACGTGGATTTCAGTCATGATTTCTAAACTTCAGGCCTTCCCAGAGTCCGTTCCAGCGAGTGGACAAGTTTAAGTGATATTATGAGTCATTACTCTGGGTAATTAAGTGAGAAGGGAACCCCATGATCATTATTTTTATTAATTTACAGGATCTATGTCCACTGGTGAAGTCATCATTTGTTGTCCATACATCTGTTGGCCTTAAAAAGATGCCTCAAAAACAACCAAGTGGCTTGCTTAGGTTATATTAAAGAGTAATTAAAAGTACACCATTGGGAAAATCCTTCCTGCATTTACCCTGTGTAGCTCTGTTGGAATTTTATAGGCTTCCATGAGATACCCCGCTCATTCTTCTAAACTTCAGTGAATAATAGTTCTAACCAATCCAATCTGTCTCCATACGTCAGTCCTGCCATCTGTCCATTCCATGAGTATCCTGCCTGAAGGCAGAATGTTGGCTCATTTTCTTAATGATGCTTCATCCTCAGCAGTTTTTCTTGGCAGTTCTTTGTCAGTACTAGTTTGCTCCTACTCTTGGGGGAGCAGTAGGAGGAGGCTGATCCCAAATCCAGTTCTTTTAGAATATGAATTGAACCTGAGTTGTTAACATTGTTCTGAACTACACGTTAGCCACTGAGCTAACCAACCAATGCCATTGCTGATACTAACATTATATTTCACATTTAATTAACTGAATTAAATTTCCCAGCTGTTTTGGTGGAATTTGAGCTCCCATCTCCAAAGCATTAGTTCAAGTCTCTGAGTTTGAGTACTTAGCATGACAATATTGAGGCACTTGCTAATTTTTCTCCTACCTACTGTGCGCTGTAGTCAATGTTATACTTTAAACCAAAGTAACAGTAGGAATCAAATGATTTTAGTTATTCATTCTTAAAATTAATAAGAGGGGCCACGGTCCGACAGTGTAGAACATTAACAGACTTAAAAAAATACCCATGAGGCAAGGGGACAAGTTCCATCATTCTGAGAAAAAGCAGGGAAGAAGCAATATTGCTGTTTAAAATTGATGTATTTTATTTTGTAGGCTTTACTCCTGGAGCCAAAGAGCTGTTCAAGCAAGAGAATCATCTGACCATGTACCAACTTCCAACAGCAGAAATGGTAAAGGAGCCAGTGCCGCAGAGACTGTTGTATGTAACCAAGAGGCGACCGCCACTCAGTCACATGATCAGCCTTTTTGTGAGAGATACATTGACCAGTGAGTGTTATTTTGGATGCATTTTGCTTCTGAAAGCAAGAGCAAACTTGAACTTCCATTAGTATCCAATGCCTGTGAAGTGATTTGCTCACACCTCACTTTCATAATTAGCAATGTAATGATCGCCGTACGTTTTGTTATTGGTTGAGTGATAATATTGATCAAGAACATGAGGGGAAAACTGCCCTGCTTTTCTTTGAATTAATGCTTATAAAATGTTTTAAGTCTATTTGAGAGTCTTTGGTATAACATCGCACTAGGAACATAATATGCCTGACAGTGCAGCATTCCTTAATATTGCATTGGAATGCTGCTTGGAACCTACAAACTGCTGGCTGAGATGAGTTTGATACCACTGACCTATGGCTAACAATGTTCTGTGAAAAATTGTAATAAATGTTATTTAAGATCATTCTTTGAGGTTGCTCTAAAACTGTTTAGCTCGGCAAGGTCCACATGTATTTGTTTGCTTCTGTTGTTCATGCTAACTATTATTGAGTTGTGCATCTTGCCAAGTTGGGAAAGGAATGTACAGCTGTGGTAAGCATTTCTGAAATCAAATCAAGTGAAATTTTAATGTGTAACTTGACTTAAATAAATCATCCTCAATCCATAATTAAAACCAGGAATGGTTGAACCTGTGAAGAGAAAATTGATGTCTCAACTTAAAACTAATCAATATTAAGAACTAAACAGTAATGGCTTCATGCCCCTTGTCTCATGAATGAATTCCCATTTTTAAATTTTTGTGATTATAGTACAAGGATTGGCTAAAAAGGGAGAATGAATTAATGGTTTAAAAATTTTAATTTTTCTTAATGAACTCATAATGCAATCATAAATGTAAACGGACAAAGAAACATAAGAACATAAAAACATAATAACGAGGAGCAGGAGTAGGCCATCGGGCCCCTCGAGCCTGCCCTGCCATTTAATAAGATCATGGCTGATCTTTTTGAGACTCAGCTCCACTTACCCGCCCACTCACCATAACCCTTAATTCCTTTACTGTTCAAAAAGTTATCTAGCCTTGCCTTAAAAACATTCAGCGAGGTAGCTTCGACCGCTTCACTGGGCAGAGAATTCCGCAGATTCACAACCCTTTGGGTGAAGAAGTTCCTCCTGACCTACATCTACTTCCTCAGTCCTACATTTTATTTCGAGGCGATGCCCTCTAGTCCTAGTTTCACCTGCTAGTGGAAACAACCTCCCTGCCTCCACCTTATCTATTCCCTTCATAATCTTATATGTTTCTATAAGATCTCCCCTCATTCTTCTGAATTCCAATGAGTATAATCCCAGTCTACTCAGTCTCTCCTCATAATCCAACCCTCTCAACTCTGGAATCAACCGAGTGAATCTCCTCTGCACCCCCTCCAGTGCTAGTATATCTCTTCTCAAGTAAGGAGACCAAAACTGCACACAATATTCCAGGTGTGGCCTCACCAGGACCCTATACAGCTGCAGCATAGCCTCCCTGTTTTTAAACTCCATCCCTCTAGCAATGGCAGACAAAATTCCATTTGCCTTTTTAATTACCTGCTGCACCTGCAATCCTACTTTTAGCGATTCATGCACAAGGACACCCAAGTCCCTTTGCACAGCAGTGTGCTGCAATTTTTTACCATTTAAAACATAGTCCATTTTCCTGTTATTCCTACCAAAATGGATGACATCTATTTAGTGGATGTCTGGTGTGTCACTGTATTAAAACCTAGTCACTTTCTTTCCATCTCCCATAAGATTGACTCCACATAATGGTTAAGGTTGTGGCCAAACTAGCATGTGGTTTAATTCAAATGATTGGGAAATATTTTGTTTTTCTCTCTATTCCTGCTTGTTTAATGGAAGGGAGCGGTGTCAATTATGGCTTCCTAAGCAAGGATCAGTTCATGTGTTAGGCCTCTCCTTTGATACATCCTTCGCTGATTACACAGGATCCATTCTACTACCAAGGGAACGTCGTAAAACTCATCAGCTTCATTGTGATTCGAGGAGACATTGCTCATGTCCTATTGATATCCATTGGAACTGTAGTGTGTCCATTGAGTGCATATGGCGCCAACTGTTTTTAGTAGTAGTCTGGATATCAAGTGCAGTATCAGGATCTCAGTTTAAATCTATATAATTCTATCAGATTTAGATTTTGATTAAATTGGAGTGAACGCAATAACAAAGACACTGCATGCTGGAATATAGAACAACCTTCACAATGCAATGTGCCATCCGCCTCTGGATGATGCTGATTGTACAACAATTTCTTTGAGAATATTAAAAAGAAAAAAAATGAAGGTTTGGAAGAGTTTTGCCCAATGCTCCCTACATTTTTATTTGCGTTCACAGATAGTGTACAGATGCTGTCTCATGGCACAGCTGACCTCATCTTGGAGGCCTGCACAGATTTTTGGGATGGAACAGATATTTATCCACTCTCTGGTTCTGACAGGTTTGTTCTTTCCAATTACTTTGTGTACTGCTTTAAACACCATCTGTCTCTAATTGTACGTGGATTTAATCCCATGTAAACCATCAATTAGGTGGGAATTTTAGGAGCAGTGAAAAGTCCAATAAACTCATTCTTTTCAATTAGACCTAGACCAGCCTTCCCCTCTCAATACTTCTCTTTAAATCCCATAAGCTTATTGTGTCCCCTTCAGAAGTAACAAGGAAACAGAAGAAAAACAGTGGGTTAGTAGCAGATTTATGGGGCTTGTTAGAAACCCAATTAATGGCTTGCCTCCCAATCAGAGGAAACTGCACTATTGTGTCAAAAAGCACACCTAAGTAATTCATTCTTCTAAAACTTGTGGGGAAATTTCTTGAAATGAAAGAAGTTGTCTTTATATAGCGAGTTTCACATCGTCAGACCATTTCAGCACTCTGCAAAGCAATGAATCACTATTACAGTTTGGGCACTATTATTTAGGCAGACAGATATGACGTGGTACTGTGTAATTGCATGTCCTTTTATTGTACCAGTATCCCTTTTACAGCTATTAGTTGAAATATCTTACTTTAAAGAAATTTTCTGCATTAGAAACTTAGTGAAGTATAGATTCTCAATGCTGCTAACCAGGTTTACTGAAACTAGGCAACTCATTAGGATTGAAAGCCCTACCTATGTTGAATTTTAGTTAATTGGCTAACTAGTTGAAATTTCTAGAAACAAAAGCTGTTGAATATTGATTTTTTTTTTAAGACCATGATACATTTCAGCCTAAGTATACATTTTGTCAGTCATATAGATGTCTTTTTACTGATCTCATTTTATTGGTGCTATAGGAAAAAAGTGCTCGATTTTTACCAACGTGCCTGTCTGTCTGGCTACTGCTCGGCTTTTGCCTATAAACCAATGCACTGCACCCTGTCTTCGGAACTGAATAGCAAATGCATTGAATTGGTCCAGGTGCCAGGTCAAAATGCCATCTTCACTTCCTATGATTTACCGGGGACTACGCCCATTAAACATGGTAGCAGGCGGAACAGCTGGAGCTCTGATGGTACTTGTCATTTTCAAGAATTTATTCAGTCATGCTGTTTGCATTTGTTTCTTCTGTCTGTGATGTGTGCTTTCCCTTCTTTTACCTACTTTCCTGACTTCTAAATAGATACAATTCCACAGGCTGCTCAACCCTTCAGAATGATTTCTGCAAGACACTGTTCTTCATTTGCCAGTGTATTCAGTGCATCATGGTGCAATTAATTTGTGCAGAATGCCTTTCTCTTTTCATATGCCAAATAATCCAGATCATTACCAAATACAGCCAAGCTGAAGGGCAGCCTGCACAGATGCCCCAGAATATCTGGCCACTCAGCTTTTCACTAAAGCAACATGCCTCCGAATTCAGACACACTAATAGAGAATCAGCTGTGTCTGAAGTGCTCTGAAGTGTGCACTTTTCAATTAACATTATTTCCCTGTGGGTACTAAACCATCTGAAACAAATGGCTTAAAACTAACTTTAAATGATGACCAAAATATAGAAATCTAGTCTAGCACTGTTGGTTTATCAATTCATGGAAAGTGTGCATTGCTGTCGGGGCCAGCATTTGTTGCCTATCTCTGGTTGGCTTTGAGAATGTGCCAGGGAGCCTCCACTTGAATTTGGTTTGATTTGATTTATTATTGTCACATGTACTGAGATAGTGAAAAATATTGTTTTGCATACTGACTAGACAGATCTTACCTTACATGAGTACATCAGGGTAATAGAACAGAACGCAAAGTATAGTATTACAGCGACAGAGAAGGCACAGAGAAAGATCAGTTCTGTAGAGGTCCGTTCATAATTCTGGTACCAGCAGGGAAGAAGCTGTTCTTAAATCTGTTGGCACATTCTGCCTGATCGAAGAGAGCATAACCAGGGTGGGAGAGGTTTTGATGATGTTGGTTGCTTTCCTGAGGCAAAAGTTCCAGAGTTTTGCCTTGTATGAAGGAATAACAACATATATTTCCAAGATGGGTGAAATTTAACTTGATTGGGAAGTTGGTGGTGTTCCCATGTGTCTGTTGTTCGTTTTTCTGGATGGTAGAGATTGATTTGAAAGGTGCTTCAAAGAAGCCTTGGCCCACACATCACAGTGTGGTGGTGGTGGCAGGAGTGAAAGCACATGAGGGTGTGGATGCCAGTCAAATAGACTGCTTTGTCTTGGATTATGTCAAACTTTGGATGTTGCTGGGGCTGCACTCATCCAGGCAAGTGGAGAATGTCTCATCAAACTCCTGACTAGTGCCTTGTAGATGGTGGACAGGCTTTGTGGAGTCAGGTGGTGATGCCCTCATTGTAGAATATCCAGCTTCAGGCTTGCTCACTTATCACCGTTATTCATGTGGTTGGTCTACCTGAGGCAGGTAGACACTCTGTGGAGATGGTCATTAGCTTGCATTTGTGTGATGCAACTGTCACTTGTAGTGCCCCACACTCTGAGAAGAAGTTTTTAAGAACTTACTGCACAAAGCACTATGGAGCACTGCATTAAACTACCATTTGTTGGAGATGTAATTTTCTGTTTCAAGTTGCTGACTCCTCGGTAGATGGACTGGGTGCAGCCTGGCAGTACTGTCCCATGTTGGGAAGGATACTATGGTACCAGTCAATACAAAAGGGGACCATTTGGCACATTGTGTGTCTTTGAAAGAGCTATTTAATTAGGTGCGTAACCCTGAAAAGTCATTAAGTTCCTTTTTGGAAGTTACTTTTGAATCGAGTTCCTCCATCTTTTTTCATGGCAATACATCACCTCGTTCCTTCCTTCTTGCCGCCTCTTATCCAACTACGCCCACTCTCAACCTAGAAGGGTATCAGCATCTTTTGTTGCATTCAAGATGATATGATTATAAATTATTCATATGTGTTTGTGTAAACCTTAATTTTACTTAGCAAAACTGTTGGATTGTTTCAGAAGGGATAGTAGAAGTGATGGAGAAGGAAGACTGCATCCAAGCTTTGAGTGGACAGATCTTCATAGGAATGGTCTCCTCCCAGTATCAGGCTCGGTCTGACATAGTCCGGCTAATCGATGGGCTTGTCAATGCATGCATCAGGTTCGTCTACTTCTCCCTGGAAGATGAGTTAAAAAGCAAGGTACTGTCTACACTTTTGGTTTCTGCTCTTTTAACCAAAAGACTATGGTATCTATATTTGAGTGCAGTGTGGTATTCAAGCCTGTAGTGAAAGCAGATCAGTGGCAGTTTTATTAATGGTGTTTCTTGCATACATTACAGCAAGATATTTGCACGCTTGCAGGAGATAAATGCGTGAATCTGTATCAGCTGGTTGCAGTCTCTCCCCAGCTTACGCCACGGTGGCAGTTTAATGAATATTCACACGGCTGGTTCCTGGAATGAAGGATTTGTCATATGAGGAAAGGTTAAGTGGCTTGGGTCTACACCTCATGAGTTTTGGAAAAATGAGAGGTGATCTTATTGAAACATACATGGTTCTGATGGGGCTTGACAGGGCAGATACTGCAAGGATGAGGAAATCTAGGACTGGGTGTTGGTGGGGGCACAGTTTCAAAATAAGGGCTCTTCCATTTACATCAGATGTGGAATTTCTTCTTTGAGGGTTATTAGTGCTTAGAATTTCCTTCCCCAGAGAACATTGGAGGATGGGTCAATGAATACATTCAAGGATGCAACACATTTTTGATTCACTAGAGAGTTCAAGGTTACAGGAAACAGACAAAAGGAATTAAGGCCATACACAATCCTATTGACTGGCACAGCAGGCTCGAGAGACCAAATACTGTATTCCCGTTTCTATTTTTCATGTTGTAATAATGCGTACTCATTTCATGCACCGCAGGATTGAGGTATATGTAAAACTTCATCCAGTATCGACACCAAGACTTCCCAGACCTCGGTATTGCACTGGGGTAACTGAACTATGTAGAATAATAGGTGCATTCAGAAGCTGGGAATTAACTGAGGTTTTCCTGTAGCTCATGTCAGTGAATGCCATTAATGGGTAATGCATGGGCAGCTGAAATATTTTTCACAGAACTATGTATTGGAATAGGAGCTCTGACTTCTGCCTGCTAAATTAAGTGCTGTGAGTCATGACAAAATTGAGAATATTTTGAATAGTTGCAGAGAGCATCTGATCGGGGTATATGTGTTCTAAACTCCAATCGACACTGAAAAGCATGGGAATACAATTGGTGTTCAGTAGTAGCACAGAACACTCTTATGAATCATCCAGTGGTCTGGCTTCATTCTTCTGGAGGTTCTTGGAAGATATGGTCAGACAGGTGTGAAACAAGCTGTGGTTCATCACTGCCTGAGATCAGATTTCAGACCAAGCAATCAGCGTTTATTCATTAGACTCTGAGAATTCAATGTTCATCTCCCTGTATTGTTGAGGCGAGTGAGTAATTTAAGTAAACTTGCAGGTTTGGTACTGATTATTCTGTGCTGACATTAAAGTTAATTATGATGACTATAGCCTGCAGAACTCATTCTGCTTTAAACGTCAAATTCCCTCAAAGCAGAGATGGGAGAGATTTAAAAAGAAAGCTTCATTAAAATTGAATCCTTGACTCCAGGATTTCCATTTGAGTTTCAGGTTTCAAGTGTTTGCATTACTTTAATCTCATTTGAAATTGATTTTGTTCCAAGTGTTAGATACTGTGCATTAGGGATGTGGAACTGAACAGAACTAGACCCGTCATCTCTATATCCTGTTTCAATTGTATCTCAGCTGGTCTTTATTTTAGCACTGTCTTAACTCACCTTGGTTCTGTATCTCTTAATGCCCTTGCCTACAAAGTATCAGTCTTAAGTTTTGAAATTTTCACTTCACCAAGCCTTACTAGCTTTTGTGTTCCAGATGTCTTCTGCTGTTTGTGTAAAGAAATTCACGCTAGCGCTACCCCCGGAATGGCCCAGTTCTAGTTTATAAATTATGACTCCTTGTTCAGGGGTCTCCCAGTGAAGGTTGTTCTCCCTTCATCCTATCAACTCTTTTTTTTATATTCAAGGAATACAAGCCTACTTTGTAAATCTGTCTTCATAATTAACCGTTCCCACTCCAGATTGTTTTGTTTAATCTATGCTACACCCACTGACTTTCCAAGGCCAGTATATCCTTCGTAAGGTACTGTTAATGAACTCAATGTAGTCCTACAGACAGGATCCAACCAGAGCTTTCTATAGCTGTAGGGATAACTTCTATCACTTTGTTTCAGCCCTTTAGAGATTAAGACCAACATTCCACTGGTGTTTTCAATGTGTTTTTCTGAGTCTGTTAACTTTCAGTAATAGTTCACTTACTGCAGAACTGAGCAAATAGCCTAGAGTGATTCTTCAATATAATACTGAGGAAGTGCTACATTGATGGTTGAATTTTTCAGATAAGATGTTAAATGAAGGTCCTGTTTCCTGGCTCAAAAGGAAGATCCCGTGGCACTATTTGGAGAATGTTGGAAGCTGTCCTGGCATCTTGTCCAAACATTGATCTTTCAACCAGCACCATCATAAACAGCTTATCTGCATTATTACCTTATATGTTGCTGCTGTGTGAAATTTGACTGTTGTTTTAAAGCTGTAGTTGACCACTAGTCACAGGATAGGATCAAAATGACCTGTAATGTGATGTGGGATGCAACAAGGATTGGAAAAGCACTATACACATTCATTTTCCTTATTGAAGGTAGTATTAGATTTTTATTTTTACTGCAAAGACCTCTAAATTATATTGCTTGTTTTGTAAGTCGGGGGTGGGAGAAGAAATTCTCTGATATATCTTTTGAAGTATCTTGTAGCAAAATCTTATGCTCTCCTCTCTTCCTTCACACCCTCCACCCCCGCCGCCGCCCCATCCCCAACCCCACCCCAAAGTATCTGCAAGTTAAATAATGCAATTGCACTCGCTCACCTTCTGTTAATAATCGATCCCTTTGGCCCAGGTGTTTGCAGAGAAGATGGGTTTAGAAACAGGATGGAACTGCCATATCTCTCTGCTACCATACAGTGGAGGTCCTGGCTCGGAGATCCCACAGTCCAGCCCAAGCCACACAGGCTCTCTGCGTGATGACCTTCCTCAAGGTAGGGGATGAGCTACTTTTCTGTGTAACAGGTGTAATTCTTGCCCAACACTAAATATCTGTGTTACAGTGGTGCAGATATAGTTGCAGTAAAGTAAGGCAGATGCTTGTGATTTCATAAATTTGTATAGGAGCATTTTAAATTTATGAACTGTTTGTCTTCAATTGGCTGTCAACCATCATCAACTAACTGTTTTTATCATGGGTAATGAAAACAGTGGAGCTGAGTCTGTAAAATATCTAGAATTGAAAACTCGTGTCAGTAAAGGTGACCAAGAAAGTATCATCAATCAACCCTAGCCCTAATCCTAGCTTGTCATTAATTGTTGTAAAATCAATTTAGTTCATTAATGTGCTTTAGGGAAGAAAATCTGCCATTCATACCTTGTCTAGTCTATATGTAATTCCCAGGTCTGCAGTAATGTAATTGACTCTCAACTTTGCTGCATTCAAGACCAATTTGGAATACAATTATCCCATACAAGAATAAAAAATAAATTTGAATTGGTGGGGGATGTGAATTGGTATGTTTCTTTACTTCAGTGTGGGTGACTCGACTGTGTTGTATCCTTTTTGCACCTTATTCAGTATACTTTTTTTAAAAATATATAGATTCAAAGGATGATGCAGAGGGAGCTTTGCTAATGGAAGAAGAAAGACATTCTGATCTCATTAGCTTCCAACCAACAGACAGTGATGTGCCCAGCTTTCTGGAAGATCATAATAGGGTAAGGTGCAAGTTAATGATGGAACTGTTCACATTATCACTAAAGTAACTGTGAAATCTGTGGCCAGTTCTTTTAAGTAAATTACTACTTCAGATTCAAACTGAAACTTTAGGTCACTGCAGCTTCATAGATGTAATGGTAGGAGCAAAGGCAGAGGCTTTACAAGTACATTTAAAAACTGGAACTGTTGCAGCCTAACAACTATCTTATTATTGAAAAGAGTTTCCAATCTCTCGCAAACCCAAATAATTGAGATTGAATATGGAGAAACTGCTTTGAAACAATTTGCACAACACAGATTGAACATTGTGTTCATTTATATAGTGCCTCTAATTTAGTAAAAACATCCCAAGGCGAGCCACATCAAGGCTTTGGACACGTGACCACTGGCTTGGTCAAAGAGGCAAATTGTAAAGGGCCAGGTAAAAGATTAGTCTGCGGGTTTTTTTTTTTTTTGTTTTCTTGTTAAGCTGTTTCTTATTTGTTTTTCTTTGATCCATATTCTTGATTGACGCGGCTAACGGGTTACTCACTCTCAGCCCTCTACTGATGCTGCTAGAGATCTCGTGATGTTGTGGGTGCTTGGGGAAATGTGTTTATTTGCTCTTTGATAGAGGATCTGTTGTTCCCCCGTCCTCTACGGTGGCACCATTTAGTCCACAAGCTGAGAAATTCCAGAGCTCAATGGTCTCAATTTCTATGAAGTATGTTTTGGGTATTTCTAGTATAGCCACCAGACAGCCTTGTAAAATGCATTTGTTTTTTATAAGTGCAATACGATAAATGAGATGTTGCCTTTCTTTTCCTTAGGCTAAACTGCCACGAGGGATCCATCAAGTGCGGCCTCATCTCCAGAATATTGATAATGTGCCTTTACTGGTCCCTTTGTTCACAGACTGCACTCAAGACAGTAAGTGAGCATCACATGTGTGCAGGCATTTAGCCATGGGCAGATAGTGGCATAGTGGTAATGTCATTGGACCAATAATCCAGAAGCTAGGGCTAATGCTGTGCAGGCACAAGTTCAAATGCCATCAAGACAGCTGGGATAAAAATCTGAACTGAAAGCTAATATCATGGAACAATCATCAATTATGAATGTAATTCAGTCATTCCTTCCACAGAGGACAGTCTGCTGTCCTCATTTAGCCTGCACGTGACTCTGGAGCCACAGCAATGTTGGTGATTGAAATGAACAAGCCATTCATTTCAAATGCAATTAGGGATGGACAACACATGCTGGCCTTGCCTGTCACACCCAATCCCATTTTTTAATTTAAAAAACTTGGACATGTGACACTAAAGTTGTACTTGAAGTCAGTAGCTGGAAGACCAAAATTTAAGATTCCATTGACAAAATATTCCAGGGGAGGCAGGGGTACAGAGAATAAGAATTTATTTGTAAAAAAGTTGTTGCAATCTTCACTTCCTGAAAGGCTGGTGAAAGTGAATCCAATAGTAACTTTTAAAAGGGAGTGAACACATATCAGAATAAAATGGCAAGACTCTAAGGAAAGAGAGCATGGCTGTAATGGTCCTTTCAAAAGAGCCAGTACAAACAGAGTGGGCCAAATGGATTCTTCCTGTGCTATCTGATGCTGGCTCTCGAAACCTCATTTGGACCGAGCAGTCAAATCACAGGAATCCAGCAAGGTTGATTTGTCAGTTACAGGGGGGCAAGCAATTCCAGTATTTCAAACTAGTTTTATAGATTCAACCACTGACTTTGGTAGCTACATCCCCAGGCTGCTCATCCAGTCATGTTTTTACAATTCCTCAATTTCAGCAATTCTGTCAATTAAACAGCTTGTTTGCCTGAATTTGTAAGGCAGGAAGCTATGCAAAGTTCAATTTCACTCCAGAGGCCTGGACCAGAGATGGCATACATACAAGGTGTCTCATCCTGGTGATGTTTCACAAGAATCACCTGGCCTCATAATTATCACCCTGGGAATTTATTCATAAATTTCTTGGTTTTGTTGGGTAACCCAGATGAAGGGCCAAAGCCAGCAACACCGGTCTCCAACAAGTTTATGTAGAGTGCGAAATCAGAAACCAAGTTATTAGATCACCCCAAACTTTAACAGATTGTAATTGGTTGGAAAGGGAAAGATTGGGACTAGCTGAGAAGTTCCCTGGCTTGAAGGCCCGGGGAAACAATATGCTGGAGTAAGAGAGAGAGAGAGGGAGCGCAAACAATTTTGATTGCAATGAGGTGAGAAGGCATTCAGTTTTACATAATTCCCTGATAGTGTGTTCTCTTTTATTTTGCAAATGCACTTTCCTATGCAGCAATGTGTGAAATGATGAAGATCATGCAAGAGTACGGGGAGGTGATCTGCTGCCTGGGCAGCTCTGCCAACTTCAGGAATAACTGTCTTTTCCTGCAGAGTGACATTGGGTAAGGGTCCTGTTCTCCACTGTTTGGCACAGTTTATTTACAAAACATTCAGTGCTGCAGGGATTAAGTGCCGTAGACTTGGGTGGATTGTCCAGACCTGGGTACAGGGGTAGGAATCTCTCAGCATTATATGGTCCAGAATTTAAGAAGCAGCGTGACATCAAACACATTCAAGGAGGAAATGTATGGATGCTATGTGCTCAAACAAAATCTTTTTTTTCCATTCGAGCTATTTAGAGAGCAAACAGTGAAGCAGTTGTAGGAGCAAATTACTGCAGATGCTGGAAACTGAACTGAAAACAAAAAATGCTGGAGATCACGGCAGGCCAGGCAGCATCCATGGAGAGAACGACTTTTCATCAGAGCTGAAGTGAAATGTGGAGGGGGTAGCATTTATGCAATAGCAGGACTGTTGAGGGAGAAAGGATGTTGATAGCTCAGATTCCGATCACTTAATATGAACTATCTACATCCTTTCTGCTCCAGCACTCCAATGCCCCCCAATTACATAAATGCTGCCCCCTCTACATTTCACTTCAGCTCTGATGAAAAGTCATCTAGATTTGGACTGTTAGCTTGCTTTCTCTCCATGGATGCTGCCTGACCTGCTGAGATCTCCAGCATTTTTTGTTTTCAGTGAAGCACTTGGTTGGGAAAGGAAACAACTTCAGTGAACTTTATTCAGAGTAATTTCAGAATCTGTTCTCAGTTTGATTTTGTAAAGGAGAGAAGTGACTTCACCAGTTGCCTCACAAGTAAAAAGAAAGCAGAATCATTGGGAGATAGCA
>NC_063354.1:43298074-43304428 GCF_021869965.1 Rhincodon typus | reverse complement strand
TCCTGCTCCTCTGATGCTGCTTGGCCTGCTGTATTCATCCAGCTCTACACCTTGTTATCTCAGGATCATTAGGAGCATGGTTTTATCGGTGAGGCTGACAGGTTTGTTTCATAAGTTCTTTTCCCTGCAGTGGTTACTGATGATGAAGACTACATTGTGTTGCTGGGCTAAGGCAAAATCCAAATTTTCAGTCTTCAGTTTAATAGCCAATCTCGGCCACCCCTGGTCGTATCTCCTGTCGGAAACCCCAGATTTAGGGATGGAAAAATCAGCCAAGTAGTATCAACAGAATGTGTTCAGAAGAGGTTAGAAAGCTTAGGCACAGGGGAGGTGGAGGCAGAGTGATAATGTCGGCTGGATTATCGTCCATCTCTAATTGCTCCGGAGAAGGGTGCTGCTAAGCTGTTGCCTTGAATTGCTTGAGAGATTGGGACCCCACAGCCCCTGTTGGGAAGAGTGCAGTTGTAATTCGATTAAAAAGCAGCCTTTCAGCATCTGCAAAGGATCAGGAATCTGCTTGTTCCAGGCATGTCCATTTTGTTGATTGAAACAAAGGCAAGTCTGCTACACACTGACTCAATTAAGTTTTGTGGCTTTGCTTTCTGATGTGTATCAGACAAGTACTTGGGCAGTTGGGCACTTGGAAGAATTTCAAGGTGAGAGGTGATGCACCAAAAGGAAGGGAACAAACCGATTGTATAACATCAGGAGGCACACTCCTGTTCGCGCATCGTATGCGTCAAACTATGCAAGTCTTAAAAGTATTGTCACATCTAATAGAAGTTGGTTCGAATTCCCTACATGTCCTATTCATCGGCCACTGAATAACAAACATTTTACTAAAGCTGGGAAAAATTGAGGTGGGAGAGAGCAGACACATTACAAAAATGCCAGTCTCAGAAAAAGGAGCAAATGGACTGAACAAAATGCAAACTACTGATTGGATAACTCCCAATGTTGTTTTATGTACTGTCTTTACAGTACTTCAGGATGCTGTTTACAGCCATGCGATAGCAGGAGAAAACCACGGAAGGGGGTACTGACAAGCGGCTTGCTCACTCTTTCACTTGAAATTGTAGTGTTGATCTCCCATGTTGCAGATGCCGCATGAACAAATTTGGCAGTCGCTTTGTAACATGCAATAATTAATCTTTAACTTGTGAATCATTAACTACAATTTTTATTAATAGTGTTGCACTGGATCCGCTTTACCCATCTCGATGTTCCTGGGAGACCTTTGGCTACGCCACCAGTGCCAATGTTTCATTTGATCCTGATGAACTTACACCTCTGCAATTATCTGGCCTCTTAAATAGCCTGCCCTGTTCCATTTCCTTTCACCAGGAGGAGAGTATCAGCATCATCAAACTCATCGAACAGGTGTGTGTACAAGCATGGATGTATATATGTGTGTGCATATAACAAGGTAATCCTGTCTGACTAAACTGCTCACCACCCCAATGTGTAAAGCTGTTGTAATTTTAGTTATCAGAGTCAGTGCCTTTATCTGAACTGAGGTCCTAGATTAGATGCAGACTGGACTGTCTAAAAGGTTGAAGATAGGTAAATCCTGTTCAAAAATATATTTCAGTTTCATTTGTAAAGTACATAAGTATATACTCTCAGCATGGAAAGTGTCTGATATCTGGTGCCAGGTCGTAGCAGCAGTGTTTGTTGCCTCAGGCGTTTGAGATACATCTAAAACGACAAAATACTTTACGTAAAGTGCATGCACCAGAAAAATAAGAATAGAACCAGAACGCTAAAGAAATTAATGTTTTTTTAGTCTCATGTGAACCTATAGATTTGGGTTGTTTACAACACAGAAACAGGTAATTCAGCTCAATAAATCTATACTGGTGTTCATGCACCTTTGACCCTGCATCATCAAACGTTATTGGTATAACCAACTATTCCTTTCTCTCTCGTATTTATCAAACTTCCACTCTAAGCCAATGCATACTACTCACTTTGACTGTTCCTTGTGGTAGCATGTTTGCCAACTCTCCATAGAAAATGAGTAGGCTACTCAGCTGATTGAGCGTGCTCTGCCATTTAATACTATGATCGCTGGTTGGAGAATGCAATACTTTTTACCCAAGCTTTCCTATAAGCCTTTTGCCATTAATAAGCAAAACTTTATTAACCTCTACTTCAGATATACTCCGACTGAGCTTCCACGTCCCTTTGGGATAGAGTTCCAGAGATTAATGACCACCTGAGTTTAAAAAAAAACTCCTTATCTTGGACCTAAACATTCCCTTTATTGTTAAATTGTTCCCTTTGGTTCTAGACTCCTCAACAAAGGGAAACCTCTCACCTGTATTTACTTTTTCTATCCCTTTAAATATTTTGTAGCTAATGGATACAACCATCTTATCCCATTGTTGTAAGGAAGCAAGCAGCAATCCAGGTGTTACTGCATATGTACACGCCAGGGTGCATCAGCTAAAGTTGTCACTCACCACTCCCCATGTTGGAAAATTTAGACCAATTTGTTATAGTGGTATTTGAGGTGCACTTGTTGTTCAAAGTACTGGAGCACATTCCTGTGCTGCTGTCCAGAATAGTGCTACGGCACCTTTTCACATTGGTCTGAGAAGGCATAACCAGCCACAATTTAATGTCGCGTCTGAAAGGTGGGGAGGTACCTCTAGTAGCACCGATCCCTCAGTGCTGCGTTCACTCAAAAGAAAAATTTGAATCAGATACTTGTGGCAGAACCTAAATTGTCATCCACCATGAAGGGCCTTTACTGTTACAATGCTTAATAGTTGGACTTCTCCAAAGTTTGGTCTTGTTTTACTGTACAATATAGTCCTTAAGATGGTGATAAAGATGTCCCTTATAAATGGCATGATTTAATCTTTGAACTGTGATAACATTGTTGAAGAGATCGGTGTGCTGATGGCATTTTGATAAAGGCTTTGTCCTGCACAGACTGTGGTGAAAGACTGAAGTGTGTGAATACTTAAGGTTCACTGCGCACTTCAATCCGAGTAAGAATTAAACCATTGTGTGAGTGTCAGGTAACCTGAGCTTTAGTCAATTTTGTCAGGAATGACTTTTGATGTATTGCATACCACATGTAATTATGACCTAATATGAAAACTGTCATCATAATATTGTGATACTGTTTTAGGGAAAGTTTATTGGTTGATTATCACTCAAAGTAGTCTAGTTTCTTAATAAAAGAAAGGTAACGCCCCCATAGTCCTATTGGACATTAGGGCTGCTCTCTCATTAGAGACCGACGATTGGGGATGGGTTTAACCTGAGGATCATCACGCCTGCACTATTGACGTCTTTATGTTGCAAACCAGCCATCCAGCCAACTGAACTAACCAACCCCATAGTTACCTGATATTACAAAAGGACTAAATGTCGGTTTGCTCTTGATTTTATTTTCCTTTTGTGTTGTGAGCCTGATCCCCTTGGTTTAGAAGAGCATATTAAAGGGATGACAAACTAAGCAAGTAAGATGAGTGGAATCAACAGACAGCTCAATTGTGTAAGAAGATTGCTTGGTGGGAATAATCCAACATTGGAGGGTTGGACCTTTTGGACCTTGTGATATTTTAAAAATTGTTGTGGTAAATTTCCTACTTGTTCTTAAGGTACTGGGGAAATTGCAGAGGCATAACCTCTAACTTCCCAGTAGATTTTGCAGGTGGAAAACGGGCTGCCTGAGGGGTGCATGATTTGCCTACACCACCTCCCAGTGGAAGGGGCTTCACGATAGAAAAGCACAAGTGCAAAATAGACTCATCTACATTTCAAATCTTAGCTATTATGCTGTAGCAGTGTTAACCCTGAGGCCAGATCATTAAATTCTGCTGAGTACCTCCCTACAAACCAGCACCAAATGAAGACTTCTATTAAGCCAATGCAATAATCAATCTTTTCATGCAGCAAGAATGCTAAGACCACTGTGAAGTGTATCATATTTTTGTGTAAATTGCAGACAATATAATCTAAACAACAAACTGAACACAACTTCATTCCAGTTTAATTTAACCAGAGGAATTCCCATTTATCCACAGGCACGGCACACAGCATATGGAATCAGGAAATGCTTCCTCTTCCTATTACAATGTCAGCTTACTTTAGTCCTCGTTCAGGTAGGAAAATCATCTTTTTTTCTTCCTTCACATTACACTAATCTGGATTCTTCCATTACTATTGTTAATTACTATTTAATTACTTAAATACTGTATACAACGCTGAAAATGTATGTAACTGGTGATCCAAAGAAACATGGCCTCTCTTTAGGTGGTACTTTGTTTTACAATCAAACGTGCTCATTGGCCTCTAGCTGGGTTCCTCTCGGCATCTCTCTCAGACCGCACCTCACTTTAAGTGACCAATCAAAAACCTCTATCTTGAACCTCACAGGCTAGCCCAATCTCTGGCATGAGCCTTGGCTGTGTTTGGGATGTTCAGTTGCAAGAGATCAGCCCTCTACTCAGCAAGAGCCATTCTGAGTGGGAGCCTTGGTTCTGTTTTTTCTTGTCTTAAGGTCATTCCCCAAAGTTACCCCAATTGAAATCAGCTACCTTGATACACAGCATAGGTTGTGTTTTAAACCTTTTGGATCTCTATTATTCAGTACCCCAATGTTTATCACTGAGCAAACTGACGAGTTCTGGTCATCCAAGGGTGCTGAAAATAAAGCTGCCGACTGGGTTTGAAATTGGGATATGTGTTTTGGGAGCATAAGATTAAACCGCATGTTTAGTGTTGGCTGCTGGGATATATCATTGACCGATAATTGTACGCAGCATTTTGCTTTCCTTGCTTGCCAGTGCTGACTAGAGGGCATGATGCCTCAATAATACTGAGCTGTCTGTGTTTGAGCAGTTTTTGGCCTGTCTGGTTCAGCTGCCTCCTCCACTCGGCACCACTGATGTTCTCTGGCTGTCCTGCTTCTGCTACCCATTGCTGAGGTAAGTGTGCGTTCTGCCAGTAATCCAAAAAGAAAGCACTTGGGTTTTCACTGTAGTTACAGGTTAGGAATGATTGTTCCTGTTGGGAACAACTGGAGCACAATTTTGATGAAAGAATATTTCGAATCTGTGTTCCAACCCAGTACAGGAAGTAGCCATTCAGCCTGTTCTTTCTCTTTGAAGGGATTATCCGATTGGCCCGGCAAATCTTTCCTCTTAAGGTACCATCTAATTTTAATTTAAAAGTTAATGAGTTTTATGAATTACTTGTGGCTATTTTCCTTAAATATATATCCCTACCGGTTTCTCTTCCCTGCCACACCAAGCCACTGTAGGCTGCTTATTTAATTAATCAGAACCCTTCACGTAAAGCCCTTCACACCTCTCTTAAAAACTCCCCTTTCTCTGCTGGAGGAAGCAAGATCCCAGGGTCATCAGTATATCCAAGTAACTGAAGTCAAGTATCTCAGATATTAGAATAAAACTGTTCAGTTTCCAAGCTGTTTTCCCAGGGTAGCGGAGTCCAAAACTAGAGGGCAAAGGCTTAACATGAAAGGGGAAAGATTTAAAAGGGACCTAAGGGGCAACTTTTTCATGCAGGGGGTGTTGCATCTGTGGAACGAGCTGTGAGAGCAGTTGATGGAGAATGGTACAATTACAACATTTAAGAGGCATCTGGATGGATACATGAATAGGAAGGTTTAGAGGGATATGGGCCAAATGCTGACAAATGGGACTAGATTAATGTAAGGTATCTGGTTGGCATGGACGAGTTGGACCAAAGGGTCTGTTTCTGTGTTGTATGCCTCTATGACTCCACTATGTGCTTATACTAATTATGTCTGATAGTACAAGTGGATATACCCATTTGAGGACTGAAATCCCATCTCCTTGTTCTTAGCCTATATACGTTTGCATTTTTACTAGCAAATCCTTAGCACAATTTCCTGTAAAATCAAATTATAGTTTCTGCTTCATTTGTTTCAAAGCTGCAAGTTTGGTGGTCCTATTCTTGTTCACTTGGATTTTGTGGGCCTGGGAGTTTGCAGAAGACTAGTTTTAGCAATGTGGCCTCATTGGTGAATTCTGAGGTAAATACCAAGCTTTCTAATAGTATCAGCAACTTAAGGTAACCGCATTTAAAAAGAGGCCATTTGGAACATCCTCTGCCATTTGGGGAAAACTTGTTTTTAAAAAAAAAAGTCACTGAAAAATCAACAAGCTGATGGAATGTTGACCTTATAAGAACATGAGAAATAGGAGTAGGTGTAGGCTGTGTGACAGCCTCACCCTGAGCCTGCTGTGCCACCAACTAGGATCATGGCTGAGTTTATGCATCAATTCCACTTTCCTGCCCTAACCCTGTGTTCCCAGATTGCCTGTGTTCCCAGATTGCCTGTGTTCCCAG
>NC_063354.1:43275335-43298064 GCF_021869965.1 Rhincodon typus | reverse complement strand
CTGTGTTCCCAGATTGCCTGTGTTCCCAGATTGCCTGTGTTCCCAGAAATCTATCACCCACTCTCTAATACATCCAACAACTGAGTACAGCTCTCTGGGTGGAGAATTCTAAATTTTAGAGCCAGAGATAACACCCATATTTGCATCTGCCCAAACGAGCTATCTAAGAGTAATGTGCGTTCCAGTTAGAACTGATGAAAGGTCACTGGTTTTCTCCTGTGGATGCTGAGTAATTGCAACTCTTTCTATTTCTAATCTGTTCTAGGGTGATTTGAAGAGTATTTGCTTGCACAAAGGGCAGTGAAAATCTGGAACTTGCATTTTTTTTGCATCATTGTATAATCTGAAGTGAAGTATTTGCCTCACACTGCAGTACGTGGGGATTTTGCCATATTGAGGAAAGGAAGAGAGGGGAAGAAACCTAAAAGCAGTGACCCTTTTACTGCTGACTATTTTGGCGTAGATTTTGAAGGAGCAATCTTCTGATGCCCTTGAAAAGCAAATGTCACATGATGGAAAACAAAATAACAAATAAAAATTTGTTTTAAAATGTGCTGCTGCATGCCAAAAAAAGCTCAATTGTGAGCAGCACTTAGAGTTAGAAAGTGGCGATTGAACCTATTTAAAAATAAAAGCAAGCAAAAAAAGTAATCATCATCCCAAACTGTGTTTTTATTGTCAGTTTTGTTTTGTCGTCAGTGCTGCACTGTTGGGGAAGCCGCCAGATAGTTCGGTGATGACAGTGGCAACAGGAAAGAACTTTGTATTCATTCCAAAAAAGGTGAGACCTCTTGGAACAGTGCAAGGCCCTATGGTCCTTTTGTTGGGATACTCACCTACCTAATCATTTGTATTAAACAAAAGAGAATGTTTATGTGGATGGCTGTACCTACAACTACCTGTAACTTCGGCTTTGTGTGTAAATCTCTGATAATATGCCTTTTCCACAGAATCTTGAATGAAGCAAGACTGTCTGTGGCACAAATTTCTGATGGTTCAATTTCCGTTACAATAATTCAATGAAACCTTTTTTCAATTGTCCACTCACTTTTTAAACTGTTGCAGAAAATCTTTTACAAACACAAACTGATGCTGGAGTGGTGTCACAAGGGTGTCGCCATTTTTAATTTTAAAAACACACCTTCCTAAATATGCCTGATAAGTGGTATCTTTTATTTCATTGCATTTCTTTGTCTCCCTTCTCCCCCCACCCTTAACTCACCAAGTGGACTCCATTGTTAAGACTGCACTTCCAAACCAGTGCTGCACCAAACAGATGTCCCTGTCTCCACCTCATTCCCCCAAAGGCTGACTTCAAAACTTGGCTGCTACAGGAGGATCCAGATTCCAGTTCCACGTATTGCAGAGTTCCCTGATTTCAGTGAGGGTGGTGGTGGAAGTATTACACGAGGATCCAATCTCCCTAACCTTAAGACAAAGAGCAGTCAGTATTTGCAGTCCTGATCACAATCCAGTGAACCTGTGCCTCACTGTGCTGATATTTGGGTGTTAGGTGAGGACATGTTTGTCAAACTGACTGTTGCTAACGCATGTGTTTGATGCCGCCCTGTTCCACAAACAAACCAAAATTATCATTCCTCAGTTTTGTTAATGCAATGTAATTAATAGGGTCTCACTACTTGGGATAAGTGTAAACATCTGTAATGTGTCAGGATCAAATCACTTATGCTTGTCTTGCTTTCAAAAAATAAATTATCATGAGTGATCCTAATACTGTAGGTATGTACATTTAATCTAATCTTTGAAATGACTAACATTGTCTGTTCCTCTCTGCAGACTCAGCAACACTTTCTAGTGTGCTTCTTCATCAAATTCAGCATCACTATTTTTGCCTACCTCATTTGCTTTGGGTTCATGCTGCAGGAATTTTGTAAAAAGTCCAATTCCTTCAACGTTACCAGCTGCACATCCATAATGAACAGGTGAGTGAGAGTAAAGGATGGTCTGTTCGTCACTAACTCCAGCAGCAGCTCCACGCAAAGAAAGATGTGCATTTCTTTAGCACCTTGCATGATAATTTAGAATGTCCTGAGATCTTTAGGAAACACGCAGCCTCACAAGTTAGATGCTGCAAGGCCCCACAAACTATCACGAGATAGTGAACAGAGTTATTTTTGTGATGTGGGCTGAGGAGTAAATATTGGCAGAGCATCAGTCAGAGTTCCACTACTCTTCAGAAAGCCTTGTGGGATCATCTGAGATTTTGTGCTTGGATCTCTCGAGTGGAATTTGAATCTGCAGTCTTACTTGAGAGATGAGAGAATTGCCTTTTGGACCAGTGCTGACTGAGGTTTATGTCCAGGTCTTTCTGAAAACTTCCATCCCAGAAAACTGAGTTTTTGTTCGTTATCATAAGTGGCTGTAAATCCCCGAAGGCAAAATGTAGTCTTCTCCAATAACAGACTAAGAAAACAGAAATTTAAAGCAAAACCATATGAAATAAAATGTCACAATATTATTTGTGAAATAGGAAAAGGGGTTAAAGAATGCTTCCATTTACAAAAGCTGATTTGATAGGAACACCTGTGAATGGAACAACAGACCTTGAAACAGGACGTGTTGCAGGTGCGAACTATGGAATTTCCATGTTCGCAGAACAGCCCCCAACATAGACGGATCCCAAGTATGGCGTTAATTTCCACAGTGAAGACATGGCCCTTTGTGTTTTGTTGAGACTGAGGTGTTGTGGTGTGATCTTTCTGATGGAATGAAGTGAAGAGGGAACAAATGTGGGTCTACGAGTTTATTGAGTAAAACTGAACTATGTCAAGTAAAAGTCAAGTTGTGCATTTTGCACCCAAATCAGTCAATCAAAGTTAAATTATTAAATAAGTGCTAATAAAATCACTTTATGGGCAACAAAATAAGTACAATTATCTATTAATTTCAAAACATCTCACATTAAGTCTATGTGAAATACTTTACCATAAAAATAGTTGCTATCGAGAACAGAGATAGTAGGAACTGCCGATGCTGGAGAATCTGAGACAACAAGATGTAGAGCTGGATGAACACGACAGGCCAAGCAGCATCAGAGGAGCAGGAAAGCTGATGTTTCGGGTCTGGACCCTTCTGAGCTTTCCTGCTCCTCTGATGCTGCTTGGCCTGCTATGTTCATCCAGCTCTACACTTGTTATCTGCTATTGAGAACAATTATTTTATGGAATTGAAAATGCTAGGAATATTTTAGATGAATTTACGTAGTCTCTGTGAGTTTATACCCCACTTTAATGGTGATCTAAGTCTGCTTTGTAAACAGAGTTTGAAGTTGCACCTCACCTCTGAATTTGTTTTAAACTGTTGTGTTAGTTTCAAAATAAGCTAATGCTTCACATCATCTGTACTGTCAATGTGTCTGACCCTGTGCAGTTCAATGTGGTGTTCAACAGGTGGCACTGTTCTATCAGTAGAGGGAGATTTTGATTATTAGACTTTGGAGAAACTATAGTGGGAAGTTAAAACTACTTTTAATATTTATTAACTCTGGAGGCCGGATTGCAAAAGATATTTACCAGTGTCAAATCAATTTCAGTAAGCAGTATGGAATGTGTGAAGTGTGGGAATGCTGCTCTCCAACCCCATCCTCAAAGTATAATTCTAGATCCTGCCCTTTCAGTGACTAAGTTCTGACTGCAGGATTATTTTGAGCTGTGCAGCTGTATGCTTTATTACGAGTAGCTTACAGGTCTTTTACTAGGGATAAAACTTGCTGATTTTAACAACATAGCACAAAGCATATTTACACAGTAAAGCACTGCACTATGTTCTTAGCATCGATACATATATATTAAGTTGCAGTAGTCCTACTGGACCAGAGTGCTGATCTCTTGTTAGAAGGAGACAGATGACTGGTGATGGCTTAACCTCTCTCCAACCAAGAGAAGAAGGTGAGCAGGAGGGTCCTTCATTTTAATGTCAGCCAGTGCAGGAATTGAACCCACGCTGTTGGAATTACTCTGGGTTACAAACCACCCATCCAGCCATCTGAGCTAACTGACCATCTCACAAACATAGACCCAGTTACTGTACAAGTGGTTTCCTCGCTAATAGGCTGGGGAGTGACCACATTTAAGTTGTCAACCTTTTCAGCAAAGCTCAGTCGCCAGCATTTGGTCTATCAGCAAGGAGCTCATCCTGGATGCTAACCCCAGAACTATCAGTGTTTTTAAAAAAAAATCTGCTGTCATTTGTCTGTACAGCCAACCCCCAGTTTACAGAGTGGTATTGAACCATTCTGAGCATAATGGGGTTGAGTCTGTGCTGATCGTAATCATAGTCATGGCTGTAGATGGCCTTAACATTCACCAGCTAAGAAAGAGTTAAAGGTCAACGTGTGCCTGTCCCTGAAGAGCAACAGGAATAATATCAGACCCTTCATCACCCTAGAGCCAAGAGCACGAGAAGCCTGATGATTGAAGCCTGCTGTATGGGCTTATTTCCGGAATATATCCGGGCTGCTTTAACATATCCATTGATGAAGTAGTGTTCATTCCTGGTTTAATTCCCACATCTAGAGTTATCAGTCTCTCTCTCAAGCCTGAGTATAGTGGGAGTTACCAATGTTGACTCGGCACTTGTTAATGAGGACGGACAACTTGCTTGAATTGTAGTCACGTTCTATTGCTACCAGGGTCGGGGGGGCGAGGCCGTGAGATGGCCGAACGCCCCTGTGACCATCATGTATTATCTTGTGGTTTCGCTTTAGTTCTGCAGACGGAGCGCCCATGTGGTTCGGCAAGTATTCCAATGGCTTATTGCTGGCTCAGAAGGTGATGACCTGTTTCATTGTTCTGCACACAGGTAAGAGAAACAGGACGTTCTCTGGAAGGGTATTAGCTTTGTTTCTTAAACCAGTCCATTAGAATTTTATTTGGATGCCACAGGAAGTATCACTATCCCTTTCAAATAGTAACTGCCTGGAGTTAGACCATAAGATTTAAGAACAGAGTAGACATTTTAACACGTTGAATGGCAGAACAGTCTCAATGAGATGACTGATCTAATAATCCTCAATTTCACTTTTCTGTCTTTGCCTTCATAACCCTTGACTTCTTTGATTAGAAGTCTGTATATCTCAGCCTTGAATATACTTATCCTAGACGCTACACTGCTCTGCGGTGAAGAATTCCATAGATTCACTACTCTGAAGAAACTCATCCTCGTCTTAAATGAGCAACTTTTTATAATGTGATTATTCCCTGTGGTCCTAGATTCTCCCACAAGCTCACATCTAACCTGTCAAGTCTGCTAAGAATTATGTATGTTTTCAATAAAGTATTTTCTCATTCTTCTAAGCTCCAACGAGCACAGACCCAACCTACTCCACTTCTCATAATACAATACCTCTATACTCAGAATCAACCTAGTGAACCTTCTGTGCCCTGCCTCCAATGCCAATATGTACTTCCTCAGGTAAAGGGACCAGAAATGTTTACAGCTGTGGTCTATCTACCGCTTTGTGTAGTTTCAGCAAGACTTCCCTTTTTATATACTCCCAGTCCCTTTGAAATAAAAGATAACATTCTATCTGCCTTCCTTACGTGAACTTTGAGATTTATGCACAAGGACTGCCAAATCTCTGTGTTGTAGCTTCCTGCAATCTATCTCAATTTAAATAATATTCAGCTCCTCTATTCGTCCTGCCAAAGTGCATGATCTTACATTTTCCCACATTATGTTCCATCTGCCAAGTTTTTGCCCACTCACTCAACCTGCCTATATCCTGCCATCCTCACTACTTGCCTTTCCACCTCCTTTTGTGTCATTCTGCAAACTTGGCTGTAGTACAGTCAATTTGCTCATCCAAGTCATTAATATAAGAGTCATAGAGGTATATAACACAGACCCTTCGGTCCATCTCGTCCACGTCAACCAGATATCCTAAATTTAGTCCCGTTTGCCAGCATTTGGCCCATATCCCTCCAAACCTTTCCTATTCATATACCCATCCAGATTCCTTTTAAATGTTACAACTGTACCAGCCTCCTCCACTTCCTCTGGCTGATCATTCGATACACGCTCCACCCTCTGCATGAAAAAGTTTCCCCTTAGGTCCCTTTTAAATCTTTCCCCTGTCTCCTTAAACCTATGTCTGTTGTAAATGATTGTGGCCCTGTACAGGTCCCTGGGGTACTCCAATAGTTACAGGTTGCCATCCTGAAAATGTCCCTCTTATCCCAGATCTGTGTTTTATTAATTGGACAGTCCTCTATTTGTGCTGATATACCGTTTCTAATACCATGGGCTCTTATTAAATTGCTGAACACATGATATTTCTAAATTCTCTGCTGTTACATCCTCAGTAATAGACAATCTAACATCTTCCCAATACAGGTGCTAAGCCAACTGGCCTATGGCTACCTGTTTTTTTTTACGTTTCTTTTAAAATAAAAGTATTATATTGGCAATTTTCCAATCCTCTGGGTCTTTTCCAGAATCTGAGGATTCTTGGAAGATTACTCCGAGTGTATCCTCTCTCTCTGTAGCAGGATGTTTCCAATCAGGTCCGGTGGACTTGTGGGTCTTTAGCCCCATAGTTTCCCTAGTACTTTTTCTCTGGAGATAGTCATTGTATTTATTTTCACTCCTCCTTTTAATCCCTTGATTATTTAGCAATTTTGGAGTGCTGTTAATGCTGAAAACATCAGGAAACCTTATCTTTACATACAAAATTGGCAGGCAGAGAAAAACCAACTGGTCCATCAAGATTGCTTCAGACTTCATAATAACTGGGCATCATACCTGGACAGTTATCCTTCCTCTAGCCAGGTTATCTCCTGGAGTAAGCAAAAGAAACAAAACCCAGGACCAAAAAGGGATAAAAGTACTGCTGTCTCTCTCTCTCTCTCTTTCTGTATTTATTCCCCACTGGGGCTGGGCACAAACAGATGGTTTAGGGAGATCTAGCTGGATGCGAGGGTGAAAGGAGAAATAAAGAGATGGCAAGGGTGTTACGATGTTTTATGAAGATTTTCTGCCAGTTTTCAATGAACCTTTCAAGTAGTGGCTAGAACATTAATTGCGTAAATCCTTTCTGTTCGGCAGGGTGGGTGGCTTAGTGATGAATTGGCAGCTAGATTTACACGGATTAACTCAAATCCAGCTAAATTAAATCGGTTTGGCCAGAGGTGCTGTATGTGGATCAAAGTTTATATGAATAGAGTGCAGGATAAAAAAGACCAATTTACAGATTGTGTCATAACTACTTAATCGCTCAAAGTTTAGCACGTCTTACCTCAGAGTGCACTTGTTTAGACAAAAGTGCTGCTTTTTGTGGGTAGCATTTGACAAGAGATTAGTTCTATGTAATTATCCTAAGCATTTAAGACGCCAGTGCATAATTGAGGTAGATTCACCGGTTCAGTGAGGACAGTGCACAAAGAGAGATGACGTGCTGTCTTTGCTTCCTTACCTTTGAATCAAAAAGCTTTCATTTATTACTGGCTATCCTGAGTTTAATCCCTAAATGTTGAACTCATTTTAAATATACTTGGTAATATTTCTGCAATCAGAGGGCTGAAGTGCTATGAATACAAGAATAAAACTCCTCTTGTGTCGATTCCAAACACGTTCGAGTGCTTAGTTTTCAAATTATGAAATCTTGGAGAAGGTGGGGTCAGTTGTAAATCCTCCTGTCTCCCCAGTTGGCATGTGATATCTAACCACAAGTAGCTTATAAAAGGAACTAAGGTGAGAGCATTCTCTCTTGATTGGTGTTTGTCTTCCTAATTTTAAAAAAATGCTTTACGTAAGTCAGGAATGAGTTATGCAATTTTCCATTCTTGTAGAAAGAGGTTTAATCATTAAGTTTGATACACAATATAGTACCTGTTAACAATCCATTGTGTGAATGCCTTCTGGTCTGCCTCCCAATCATAATGATACATTAACTTCCTTAACATGCAGAAAGTTTAATCAAGTTGTGAAAGCTACTTGTTAGTTTGGATATTAGAATGATCAACAATGAATACTTCTCCATGCCTGGTTATGTAAAACTATAGACAGAATGCACCCAGAGCACCACAAAAATTTGAATTCTATGGGAAATATTTGAATATCAAGACCATATTATTGGCTTTCATTTTTTTCTCTGGTCTCTTGCTCATACAATGGGAGGATACATTTGCGCATATTCCTCTCTACTATTTTAATAGGTTCCATCATAGTTAAGGCTGGTTTGAGATGCCACAGGTGAAATGGACATTTCTTCAGTGTAGTTTTTTTAAAGTCCACCTTCTGTTCCGATTCCCTCACCTCCTTTTGCTTGTGTCCTAATGTCATGTGGCCTGCCACTAATCAGTCCTTCAAATTGCTCTGCCACTTTTGAGCCTCGAGTTAGGCAGTTAACCAGGTGAAGACATCAATCTTTGAATCATAGAATGATTAACTGCCACAAAGTGGCCACATGCTAATGCTGGCTTCCTACAAAAATAATTCATCTGGTTCTACTCCTCTGTCCTTGATACAGGGGAGTGGTTGATGCAGTCTGCTTTGATCTTCAAGGCTTTTGACAAACTTCTTCACATGTTGCTTAGCAAAGTTAAGGGTCACGGGGAAGGAGGTAATGTACAGGCATGGAATAAAGATTGATTAACAGGGAGGAAACTGAAGAAATAAAGGGGTTATTCTCATGTTGCAAAAATCAGGACTTTGGGCTCTTCGCAATATGTCAATCAATCAATATCATTTGGATGTGGGGTTAAAATATATCTTGAGCTTCACGGAAACCAAAAAATTATGTGGGAATGTGTGCATTCACAAAAATGCAACATGGCTTCAGGAGGATTTGGACAGGCTTAGTGAACAGACAATAACACTGGATAGAATGCAATGTGGAAAAATGTGAGATTATCCACTTTGGTTGGAGGGACAGATGTGCAGCATATTTCTTACTTGGTAAGAGATTAGAAAGTGTAACCCTACAAAAGGACCTGCATGGCTTTGTCAGTAAGTCACTGAAGGCAAACATTTAGACAAAAAGGATGCAAATAATATGTTGGCTTTCTTCGGAAGAAGATTTGAGTATAGGAGTAATAAAGTCTGCCTTCAATTGTAAAGAAGTATGGTTAGGCCATATCTGGAGAACTGTGTGTAGTTTTGGTCTCCTTACCTTATGAAGGATAGCAGTGCCATAGAGAGTGTGCAATGAAAGGTCCATCAGACTTGTACCCAGGATGGAAGGACTGTTTATGAATAGAGACTGGGAAACTTCATTCTTTACAGTTTCGAAGAAAAGTGATTTCATTGAAACCTACAATAAGAAGTAGACAGGATAGGTAAAATGCTTCCCCTGGTTGGAGAGTCTAGAACCAAGAGAGACCATTTCCAATTATGGGCAAACACTTGGATTAGAGATGAGAATTACTTTCCTGAGGGGATTGTGAAACTTTGGAATTCTCTACTTCAGGGCACAATTGAAACTCAGTTATCAAATATGTTTAAGGAACAGATTGGTATTTATAAATTCATCACTTGTGTAAAAAACATATGAGAATATTGTGGGAAAGATGCATTGATATGGATGATCAGCTATGATTGTATTGAATGGGGGAACAGGGTGAATGGCCTGTTCCTGTTTCCAATATTCATGTGAATTAGTGTATTCCAGAATCTGAATTGGTGACCTTTACCCCCAGCATAGCTCTGTAGGATATCTGAGATAGCAAAGGGAGAAACTGTTGATCCGATTCTCCCAAATAGCATATGTTGTCCAAGTCTTGGAGTAGTTGAAAGTATAGGATTAGACCGTATTTAGTGTAGCTACAGGCAGGGGAGCATAGAGAAACTAAAACCTCAATTTCTTTGTGTTTTTTGAAAGGTAGGTGTGTGTCTCTCTAAACCTCCAGTAGTGTATGATCAATGAAAGAAGAATATCAGCAGCAGGCATTCATGGGTTTAAAGCAAAAGGATTTTTTTATTCTCACCATGAAAGACCTAACATTCAAGGAAGATGCACACAAAGTTGGTAATACACTTCTACTTGTGTTAAACTAAAAGAATACTTACAGTTCATTTGCTTTGGAGAGCCCAGTGATAAAGGAAGCTTCTCTCAATCTAAACTACAATTCCAAATATCTGTGATCAGATCTGGATTAATTGCTGATCTTTCTAAATGAAGACTATTCAGGTCATGTAGACAGGTACTTGTTGCTATTGTTTCAGGATGTTCAATTTCTTTATAGGGGAACTCTGACTTTAGAGTCAGGCTGAGAGACTTTTAAACCCCCAAATTCTTGAAAGCCAAAGGTGACACAGTTTTATTTTCTCTGCAGCTGTGGTCTTGTGATATTATTCTGCAGGCTACTTCTGGTCTCCTGAATATTGAGATAAAAGGATTTCACTATCAGAGGACCAGTTTGTCATGTGTTCAATGAGAATTGATATTTAATGATGGTAAATAGTGGTTTTTCACATTTATTTTGTGGATAACGGTTTTCAGCTCTCCTGGTCTGCACATAAGATTCCTTTGACTCTGTTTTGGGGTATGCTTCAACAATGGCAGATGTAAAATCCCATAAAAGAGTGCTATTTAGGCATGTCCATTTGAGGGGAGACCTCACTCACTTTGGAAATTTCTGGAACTTTGATAGTCTGGGATGAAGTTGTAAAAGTCACTTGATCCTCTTGATAGTCATTTTACCAGTTCATTAGTGCCAGTTTTTAAAAATAAGTGCAGGAACAATCTGCTCTGTACAGTTAGTGCACTAAGTAGACCTACTAGTTGCTAATCTACTGCTTCTTGATTGCAGTATGCATTTCCATCAGCCATGTTCACCGGTCCAAAACACTGTGGAGGAAAAGCCCCTTCAGCAACTTATGGTGGTGTTTCACTCTTCCTGTAGTGTAAGTATCATCAAATAAAAGCACTTTGCAACCTGAGCACACCCAGCTGTAAGGGATAGATGTGGTTTAATGAAGAATTAAGATTCCCCCTTCTATATCATATTCAACACTCCCAGCTAACCTATAGAACAAGGTAAAGTTTGCTTCTAATATGCCTATTACTATGCCCTACTGCTAGAAACTCTGCACTACACCTTGACACCTAATCTTTACAAAGTGCTGGTGGTCCTTGGGGTAAGTTGTTATGAGAGGATAACCTCCTAAGTTTGTCTGCCATTTGTTGCTGTTAAATATTCTATTCTGTTCCATATGATACGAGTTGAAAACTTTGAGCATTAATATTCAGGAAGTTTCACAGAGGGAGAGAGATACAGTTTACAACTTGATTTTTAATTCATCACGGGATATGGGCTTCTCTGGCTGGGCCAGCATTTATTGCCCATCCCTAGTTACACTTGAAGGTAGTGAGCTGTGTTCGGGACCTGTTGCAGTCCATTTGGTGTTGGCACACCTACAATTCTGTCATTGCAGGAACTTTAGGATTTTAACCCATCACACTAAAACAGCGATATATTTTCAAGTCAGGATGGTGTATGACTTGGAGGCGAACTTGCAGGTGGTGGTGTTCCCATATATCTGTTCCCCCACATCTGGATAGTGGTGGTTGTGGGTTTGGAAGGTGCTGTCTCAGAACCTGCATGAATTTCTGCAGTGCATCTTGTAGATGGTACACAGTGCGGCTACCGAGTGTCAGTGGTGGTGGAGGGTATGGATTTTTGTGGATGTGGCATTAATCAAATGGTCTGATTTGTCCTGAATGGTGTCATTGTGCCCAAGCATCTTGAGTATTGTTGGAGCTGCACTCATTCAGCCAGGTGTCTGACTATCTCCTTTGAATAGTCTGAGTAACATTGTGCTTTGTGAGCACTGACAACACAAAGATACTACAACATATGGCGTGACACTGCCTGGGCTTCAATGCCTGCACAGTGTAGTAATGGGAAAAGGTGGAACTCTTTTATCGCATTTTAAAATAGTGTAAAGTGCATTTCCAGGTGCATTTTAAAGTGGCTCCTTAGTATGGCATGGGAGGTGTGAAACGGGGCGGGTGGGGGGTTCCACATTTATTTATTGCCCTGGGTGCATTAAAATTAAAATTGAGGGTCATTGGTAAGGGTAGACAGAAAGGAACGTTTCCCTTTGATGGAGGATCAATGACCAGGGGGCATAGATTTATAGTAAGCGGCAAGAGATTTAGAAGAGATGTGAGGAAAAACATTTTTGCCCAGAGTGTGCTGGGAATCTGAAACTCATTATCTGTGACAATGGTAGAGGCAAAATCTCTCATAACATTTAAGAAGTATTTAGATGTGCACTTGTGATGCCAAGGCATACAATGCTATGGGCTGGAAAATAAGATTAGAATAGTTAGTTGGTTGTTTTTTTTACCGGCACAGACTTGATGGGCTGAAAGTCCTCTTTATGTGCTGTAGACTTCCACTAACTGATCTTATCCAAGTCAACAGTAGAGACTGCAACTGACCTCCCCTAGGTTAGTAAGGGAGCCAAAACTTGGTTTTCCACTTCTAATAATCCCATGATGCTCATAAAACATGGTAGGTATGTTGGTAAAGATAAGCTTAGACTCTGATTTGCTTTAGCACTCACTGTTTACAGCTTACTGATGCTAACTATATTGTTCCATGCATATAGAATGGGGCCCTGTTGTGGCACAGTGGTAGTGTCACCACCCCTGGCCTGAGAGACCTGGTTCAAGTCCCACCTGCTCCATAGATATCATAGAATCCCTACAGTGTGGAAACAGGCCCTTCGGCCCAACAAGTCCACAAGGACCCTTGGAGCATCCCACCCAGACCTATCCCCCTGTAACCCATCTAATCTACAGACCCCGAACACTATGGACAATTTAGCACGGCCAGTCCACCTAACCTGCACATCTTTGGACTGGGAGGAAACTGGAGCACCCGGAGGTAACCCCCACAGACACGGGGAGAACGTGCAAACTCCACACAGCCCGAGGGTGGAATTGAACCCGGGTCCCTGGCGCTGTGAGGCAGCAGTGCTAACCACTGAGCCACCGTGCCACCCTATATGTAATAACATCTCTGAACAGGTTGATTAGATGATTAGAAAAGTAGTTAAAGGATGGTCACCATGCCTGTAGAGTGGCAGCTGGCAAGATTTAATGTTTTAGAAGGAGAAAAGTGAAATGGAGAAATGGTTAGGGAGCTCATTGAAAATTATGAAGGGATTTGATGAGATAGGCAGAGAGAAGATGCTTCCACTTGTAGGGAGTCCAAAGCTCAGGGTCATGCAAATAAGATAAAAATTAATCAATTCCATAGGCATTCAGAAGAAACTTTACCTAGAATGTTGGATCTACTGCTGCACAGAAGAAATGAGGTGGCAAGCTTAGATGTATTTAAGGGGTAGCTAGATATGGACCTGAGGGGAAAAGGAGTAGTTGGACAACTTAGTAAGAGTGGATGAAGTATGCAAATTGGCCTGTTTCTATGCTGTGAAATTCTGTGTAATCTTGTGTACAGATACAGGAACGATCTTGCTATTGATTGACCTGTGATTCTGACTTTGTCTGTTATTGAATTGGTTTTCTCTGCTTGTTAATTTCCAGGATAGCAGGCCAAATTATCTTAGTCGTGGTGGATTTAAAACTCTGGAAGAACACGGCCACCTCACTGACCTTTGATCTACAGGATATTCCGTTGATCTCCTGGCTCATTGGCTTTCTGTCTGTCATTCTAGTAATGTTGGTCAATGAAGTGGTCAAGTTGCACGAAATTCGGTAAGTGCACCAGCTCATATGGTGTTAAGAGGCTACGCCTTCTACATCCATTGTTGATCTTGAGCCAGAGTCAGGGACACAGTGACAGGGTTGGGACAAACCTCTGCACCAATCCTAAAAGAGAATTTTTCTTGAACTCTTGACGTTTCGAGACAAGAGAATTCCATTCAAAGTTTTCTTTTTACAAAAAGAACTTAATTTCTGCAGTGGGAATTTTACAGTAAATTTATGGTATCATGAGTTTTTTGAAACTGAATTTGCAGAATTCACGCTGTTATAGATCATCTTGGATTCTGTGTCTGAAATCAGACGCTGCAGCGTCCTTATCTGACAGGAAGCTGTACTATCCTGGGTTAACCTCTTATGGCAAAGAATAACATTTTTTGAGACATTGGAGTTTTATTTTAAATCTCCTCCCCCGCTTTGAACTTGGTCTTTTCCCTCTTTGTCCCTCCCCTCAGCTTTCCATCCTTTTCAAACTTGTTAAGGAAGCAGAGATACCAGTGTTAGAAGGAAAAGGAAGGCTTGCATGAATATAGCGGCTTGCTCAGTCGCCAGACCAATCAAGAGATTTTACGTGATCTTCATTGTAATTCAGGAAGTCTGGTAGTTGGTTTGCTGTGCATTTACCCAAAAACTGTAATGGAAGGATGGTTGGCCTCTGAGATTAGCTATTAATTTGCCTTTAAGCTTTGTGCCCGCTGACAATTTCAAATTCCTTCGCAAATGCGTGCACAAGTATAGATTAATGTTCATCCAAACAGGAACTTGTGTTTATATAGTGCATTTCACAGGAGTGTAAGCAGACACCAAGCTAACGAAGGAACCATTAGGAATAGTGGCCAGAGGCATAAGTCAAAAGGCTCACTTTTAGCAGCATCTTAGAGGAGCGAGAGGTGTAAAGGCAAAAAGGTTTGGAAAGGAAATTCCTGAACTTGGAATCTAAACAAGTGGAGTCAGGGCACGAGTGGCAATGCACAAGAAGCCAGAGTTGGAGGAACACAGATCTCAAAGAATTGTGGAGCTGGAAGAGGCTATACAAGTAGGTAGGGATGAGGTCTGAGATTGCACATGAGGATGCAAATTTTAAAATTGAGTAATTGCTGGACCATTAGATGGTGTAGGGCAATGAGAACACGGGTGATTGGTCAAGAATATTTGAATTTGAAGGGGATATTATATGACCGTACTACCTTTAACTTCATTCATGTTTACAACACGAGTCAGTGCTGCTGATTACGTAAATGTTTTAACATGCGAATTTGAAGTGATTTTCTCATGCTGTGAACAGTTAATGCCCAAGAAATAAATCTGCTTGTAGCTGTCCTATTTTAAGTGACCCTGTAACACCTTAAAAGGAGAAATAGCTGTGTGCTTATATGCATGTCAGGTGTCTCAGAACCAAATTCAGTTTTGATAAGTGTAATGGACAAATTAACCCAAGAGTAATCTTTTTCTTAATTTCTACATATAAAATTCAGTTTTCTTAAATTTAGCTCATTGCTGGATTAATTCAGCTTTTAAGTGAAGTCAAAAAATCTGGCCCTTTTCCTCTTGTTTCTTCAGAGTACGAGACCGTTACCAGAAAAGGCAGAAGTTACAGTTTGAAACTAAGCTGGGAATGAATTCTCCGTTCTAATGCTGGGACTCGTGCTAGAGAGCCACGTGAACAACTACAGGAGAACTCCTCAACTGACTTCAGTTAGTTCAGGACGTTCAATCAGAAGACCCAGAGACCCAGATTACTACTGCATGAAGACTTCAGAAGCTGCCAGTCTTGTGTCAAATGAAGGATTTTTGCCAGAAACGCTCGGACAGATGCACAGGCTATAAAGATACAAAATGCAGTGCTTTCGGAAATGGTACCTGGAAATGCATGGCAAAAAGGAAAAGAACAAAAGACTTATAAAATTGATGTACTATGCTGTAAAGCCTGATTACCTACCTCCAGTCACTGGAGAGACCATTACTTTAATACATGCAGTCTCTTTTCACTTTGTCTCTCCATTGAGCTATGGAGCCCAGGAGTTGCATTACAGCGACAGCACGAGGAGCTGCTGCTTCAGCGGAAGATGTAATGAGTTGTAACTTCACAGGAAAATTGCAAAAGCTGCCAGTGGTTTTGTCTTTGCTCATTTGGGGGATTTGAAGTCCCTTAGCTCCATACCAGTGTTCACTGATATAATAACCTCACATTAGAGACCTTTACTATTGAAAGTGTCTTATAGAGCAGGAGTGGAAGCTTCATCCAACAACCATTTTTAAATTTCAACTCTCCATTAGGGCTTCCTACACCAGTCAAGTCAATGGTCAGTCAGCAGTCAGAAGCCCTGTGCAGGCCTGTGGTTTATTTGTCTGCTGCTTAGAGATTATTTTTAATGAAAGATCTCCTTAGGTCAGTAGGAGTCGGGGTCAGAATTTGCCATGTCGAGCCAAGCTGTGAATACCCACCTGGCTGGGATTGTAAGGTACCATCTGTGTGCGCTGGACCAGGCTGTCTGTATTTAGTTTTGGGGGGTGTATTGTGAACGTCACATTTCTGTTGTGTGATTGTTTGCAGGTAGGGGCAAATTAAGTGTTTTATGTCGGTGGTTGCCTATGTTGGTGCTTATCTGCTGGGATTGTTCTGATGGAGGAGCAGTCCTGTGAAGAGAACTGGCTGGCTGCACAGATTTGCTGGTCACTAGCTATTGTCATGCCTGTGTGGCATCAAACTGATCATACTCTAGGCCAAATCTGCATGTTCCTGTACTATCTACTCACCAGTCTCTTAAGTGGATTACAGATCCCTGTCACACGCCTTGTTGAATTAATTCTGCAACGTTTAATTTTTATATTCAGCCAACGTTGTTTTATACATTTTCCACATCCTGAATGAAACACACTGGGCCTTAAGACCCTGCAAAGTTAACTATTTAAAGTCTGTGCTAAACATGAAACTGCCTTGTTTATTAGGTTGGGCAGTATACTTTAAAGGGGATGTTAACTGTGAGGCTGTGTATGGGAGGGTCCACAGTGGAACCATATTCTGGTTTTGTTTACAGCCCTAGCTTAAAGTAAAAATAAATGGAAGACCTATCTACATTGGTCAAGAATCAGAAGCCTACAGTTTTTGAAATGCAATTTGCAATTAAAAAAATCATGTTTAATGTTTAATAGGCATCTGGACCATCCAGCATTAAATCACTAATCCTGCAAAATATCGGGCATCTTGGGTCACTGAGGCTTCATGAGGTTTCAAGGACTGGTTTACTCCCTCACTGCTAGAGCGTTCCATCTTCTAATCAGGCTTTGTTATAATAATGATCACATGTCCCTGCTATTATTGCCTTTCCCCTCTGACTTCTCTTTACTTCTGTTTTAATTTTTTCCTGTTTACTGTTTGTATTTTACAATTCCAAAGAAAATCATGTCAACAGTTGTATTGATGTGGGGAGTACAATGCGAGCGATGTCACCACAATGTATGTGACAATGTCGTGTGCACTTCAGTATATGCAGACTTCATGGAGAACCGATGTTACACTCAGTCTCCATTACCCCCATAGCTTCTTACACTGTGCCAAGGAATCATTTCTTTCAAGGGGGGTAGGATTTAGCAGTTCGTGACAGGAAAAGCAGCTCAAATGCAGGAGTTGACGCTAGCAATCATAGTGAATATGTGGCATGTGCATGTCTGATATGTAATCTAGTCAGTGAATTCCAGTCTGTTTCGGCAGAGAATGGTGTGTGCTGGTAAAGGCAGTCAAGATTAAGAGATGGAAACGTTGACTGACCGCCCAGTAAATGTTTGTTTGATATTGTGCATTGCTGACATGCCTGTGGAAGTCTACACTCAAGTAATTCCACATATGCTAAGTCTTACAACACTTTTACAACACTCCTTAATTCAGTGATTAAAGCAATTGTGTTTTCATTTGGAAAACCACATTGAATCTTCACGAGTGCACCTGCACTGTGCCTGATGGTTGGGGGTTTTGACATTCGGGTGTGAAGCCCATGGCATTCTTTAATCGTGCAGCATTTATGTGACAACTCTGTAACGATTCAGATTCAGTATGTACTTGGTGATGTTTGCGTTTTATTTGCATTCTGATCATGCCATTAACCTTGAAGCCCTGTTTTGTTTTGTTTTTTACCCCTTCTGCTCCTCTATATGTTTCAGGGGATGGGGAGAGGCAGGTCTAACCCCCCCCTGATTACTCCCACTCAGTTTGTCATGTGTAAAACAGTAGGACACTGGGGAGTGAACAGAGTCTCCCTTGACATCATCTTCCATTGCAGAGATGCCTCAACAAGGCAACAGTTGTGTGTGCTGTACCTGATGGCACAGCATTGCCAGTACTGAGGTTTCCCTTCATTTTCAGCCATTCATCTTTCAAGGAAAAGGGCTGGTCACATGGTTTTAATCAGGTTTGACCCTAAAATCATCAGGCTTTTTCTGAAGCTCTTAAAAAACAAATCATTCAAGAACTTTTTGAGGTAGTCACTCTGACAGTTTGGTATTGCCTTGGCATCAGTGTTTTTAACCATCAGAAAAGTGGTAAAAGAATGAGCAACGTCTGCTCATTAAATGTACATGGGTTTGACAGAGGAATGCACTACCAGCTGTTGTTCCTGTAGGTGAGAACTTGTGCTATAAAGCCCCAGAAACATTACCCCATATCCTTGTAAAATCTCACCAAGTCTTTAATTGCCCTTGGGGAACATTTTCAGTTATCACATGATAGGGGGCTGGTGGTGGAGAGCAGAGATGAACTTGACAAGAAAGTGTTGGCTTGTGTGGTAAGAAGGTGAGTCACACAGGCAGAAGATGAACACTGAGCTTTAGCAAATTATTGCACTGCACTTGGCAACAGGTTGCAGTCCTTGTGGGCACTAGGCAGGTCTATACCCTTCTCAAGTGAGACACATGTATCTGCACAGTAGAAGCTGGAAAATGACAAAGCCATTTGTTCAGAGTCGGCTTGGCTGAAAGATGGGAGCTAGCAGCAGTCCCAACAGAGAGAAATTGTAACCAGAAACATTAGCAGGCAGGTTGATGTATGCCCTTTAAGGATAAACTAAATGAAGTGCCTCCCTAGGACAGATGTCTCCTGCAAATTGTCTTACAGCAGTTTGTTTCTAAACTATGCAATTACATTATAGTTGGTGGAGTTGACTGTGTTTAAGAAGCTACCCACCTTGTCACTGCAACATTGGTACAGACTTTCCAACCTGCATTTATAATGTTTTGAAGCTAGTATTTGGGAGTTACATGACCAGCTTGAGATGAACACCCTCCATTTCCTCCTGTTTACTGTCTCATTCTTACACAGCACCTGACTTCTGCCTGTGTATTTCTACAGTGCCAAGGCTGGAGGAGGCTGCACTTACAATGGGAATGAGTAGCAGCCCTTCACACTTCCTTGCTTCCATGGTTCACACTGGTATTGCAATGCACACCAGTAAGTAGATGGCCTCCCTGGTTCATAGGGCAGGAAGGAATTGGAAGAATGTTTGTATCACAGCAGGGGTAACAACCGAGATCAATCACTGCTTCTGCCCTATTTCTGAAAGTTACATCTCACCCACGACAAACACCTTTAACCTTTTTATGAAAACAAATTTTGTAAAGTTGTTTCAAATTTATTTACAAAGAAAGTGGAAATTGTACCATTCCATCACAACACAAAGGTGGGGAAGGACATTTGGATTTTGTGCACTTTCTTTAGAAGAGAGCTGCTGTTTGGTGTAAAGGAGTGTTGAAACATCTCCCCACCCCAACCACCAGCAAGGGCTTAAAATAACTGATTTCAACCATTAGCTACTGACCAGGTCTGAAGACCATGGGGTGATCCATCCTGGTAATTCTTCGAGATTAAAAAAAATTGTGTTAGACAATACATTTGTTGAAACAGTTCTTATGTCTCTGTCAAATATTATTTCAATTTGTTATTGTCACAATGTTACATCCCTCTGCTGCCCCATCCTCTATTGAAGTCTTTCTTCACCTTTATCCAATTTTTTGGTGCTGTTGTTTTACAGATGATTGAGAAGTGGCAATTCTTTACTTAGCAGATTCCCTGTGCTGTGATTCCAAGAGATTCTGGATACTGAAACTAGGTGTTGGTTCTAATTTCCACCCCAAGTTTTCTAACGCCCACTGTTAGATCTGAATGAATCAAAAGTGAATTAGACATTGGTGCAATAACGCTGCCCATTGATGGGATGTAAATGTTGTACAAAGTGCTAGCAACAGCATGTCACTGAGACATTGTTTCTAACTTATTTGTAAATGGAGTTGTTTGGTTTGAACAACTGAGCTTTCTACGCTGTAATAAGAATGCTGATTCCTCAGCAGCATGTACCTGGGTTTGTTGCTTTGTGAAAATAAACTCAATAAATTTCTAACTAATCGTGAAAGCTGGGTACAGATCAGGGATATTATGTGGCCAACCTGACGACTTTCCAAAATGTGCCGTACCCAGACCCTTCCCCATCTCAATAATTCCAAGGTTCTTTGATTCGTTTTCACAGTCAAATTGATAAGCTGTAATTAAGGTGAGATTTCTTTGTGATGACCAATGCACAATGCAAAACAGCTCTTTCTCTTGTTTAAACAAAACAAGAATGAGTGTATGCAAACTCACTTTTCTCCAAAGATGGTGTTTCCCATTGGATTTAGTGATCTGCATGCTACCACATCAAACCCAATTTGCAATGGGGTTTCTCACCCATGTTAAGTTGAACACGCATCTGCCAATGATTGATTTTCATTGCCAAAAGTGCCGGCTATATCCTGGTGGTGGTAGTGAGGCTTCAATATGATGATAGTCAGGAGCCCCATCCTGATGTGCAGTAATGCCACGTGCACAAACCTGGTTCTGTGATATTTTATAACTGTACATTGTGTAAAATGTTTAGAGATATTTAATAATGCTATACTGTTATTTTTGAATTTTACTATGATCAAAACTTGTAACCTGTAAAAACAAATTGCAATGGCAATAAATAGTGTCTTTGTAGTCTGTGTCCTGATCTTTAACGTAGTAGTTTTACTTTGGTTTAGGCGTTCAGTCACAACAATTTAATCCCTCATTCAGAAGCTTCATTGATTTGCCTGGGGGTATGTCGTGCAGAAAAAAAACCTAAATGTATAACCATTGCAATGGCCGATTTAGCAGAGCAAGGTGTTATCACTCATTATTCCACTTACTGATATCTGTTGGCTTTCAGTTTAGAGTCATAGAGATCTACAGCATTGAAAAGGGGCCCTTTGGCCCATCATAAACAAGCACCTATATTAATCCCATTTTCCAGCACTTGCCTTGTAGCCTTCTATGCCTTGGCATCACAAGTGTACATCTAAATACTACTTAAATGTTAAGTGAAATTCTATTCTACCACCCTTATAGGCAGTGAGTTCCAGATTCCCACCACCCTCTGGGTGAAAAATGTTTTCCCCTCATTTCCTCTAAACCTCCTGCCTTTACCTTGAAATTTAAATCCTTGTTTTAAAATCCCACCATGGTCATGCAACTCCCTATCTCTGACCCTCAGACCTCTATATTCTAATTCAATCTCTTGCAGTCCTAAACTGCAATTCCCTGGCTAAATTTCTACCCACATCCCACTGTCTGATGTTTCTTAAAACTGAACTTATTGACCATGTGTTTGCTCACCTGGAGTAATCTCACCTGGAGTAATCTCATCTTGAGGCCCTGTGAATTGGGAACTGGACTAAGCCATTTGGCCCATCAAGCCTGCTTGGTCATTCTGCCCATAGAGTCTGATATTGAGGAATCTTGCCCACTGTGTGATGACCCTGATATATGATCTCTGTTCATGAATGCAGGTTGCATGGATTCCTACTAGAGGGTGCAGGGTGTCTGCAGTGTGCTCTCGTGAACCTGGCAATAGAAAGTTCGAGGTCACAGTACAAATCCACCAGGGATTTGAACGCAGAGTGATTTGCGGAGTGGGAGCCAGTTCAGGGCAGCAAGCACTGCACTGATTGGTGGGTAGGGTTTGTTAAGAATTGGGATGAGGCCAGCAGAGTTTTCAATGACTTTGGTTTATCAACCTCCATAAAGTTGAAGGCTGCCCCAGGGACAATAGATCAGTTCCAGGTCAGTCTCCATTCCCTTATGGTGTGGCCCACCACAATACAGTGCATGTGTCAGGTAGTCTCTTCTTCCTGTCTGTTGGGAATAACAAAATCTGTGCGTGTAACTTTCTCTTCAATGATTTTGAAATCAGGATATCATGAGTGTCAGCTTTTTTACTCAATTTTGCTGGTCGCTAATGGCCTTGCATTTAGATTTCACATTTTATTAACAATGAGGGAAACCTCAATCTGATCTGAATTAAGATGAAGTGACCTGGATATTAGAACAGTGCTCAATTTTCCTACAGTAGGACTGCAAATTCTACTCTTAGAATTGAAGTCAGTGATCTTGCTGGGAAATGGGCGTATTTACAAATTTCAACAGTTTTCACTTGTAATAATGTTATGTGATCATAAGAAATAGGAACAGGAACAGGCCATTCAGCTCCTCAAGCCTGTTCCACCATTCAATAGGATCATAGATAATTTTCTCATGTCCATATTTCTGCCTTTTCCCCAAAACCCATGATTCCCCAATTGATCAAGAATCTATCAATCTCAATCTTGAATACACGCAAGGACTCTGCACCTTCCCCCACGTAGCTTTGTGGCAAAGAGTTCCATAAACGTTCAATCCTCCAAAAGAAGAAATTCCTTTTCATCTCAGTCTTAGATTGGCACTCCATTATTCTGAGACTATGCTCTCTGGTCCTAGACTCTCCCATGAGGGGAACGTTCTCTCACCATTTATCCTGTTAAGCCTTTTAAGAATCTTAGATGTTTCAATCAGATCACCTTTCATTCTTCGAACCTGTGGTTGAGGAACATGCTCATACTCACTGTTTAGGCTTACTCCAGAAAGCTACCCATGCTTTCACACTGCCAATTGACCCTAACCTGCACATCTTTGGACTGTGGGAGGAAACCAGAGCACCCAGAGGAAACCCACGCAGA
>NC_063354.1:43241520-43260335 GCF_021869965.1 Rhincodon typus | reverse complement strand
TCTCATTAGTTAGACGGGAGTTTAATTAAGGCTATTCAAAGTTATTCACATTGATTTAGACTGAATCCAGTGTGAATAACCTAGGTATGGATTGATTGGATAACGGGGTGTGGCTAACAGGGACAAATCAGGACAGTTATCTCTTTAATTCAATGATTGCTCTACCAAGGGGACCGGAACTACACTGTGTATTAATGCTACAGAACATCTCTTGATCTCTATGATGAACATCTGGCTGGAAACTATGACAAGGGCAGCTTTGACACAGTTATGGGCACGTAGTTGTGAGGAGAGACAGTTAGAGAACTGAAAGGTAACTGGCTGAAGATTGATGCTCCTGACTGTTTTGTTCCAAAGTAGCCCAGGAATTGGAACCTTTTACCATTAGATGCAAGGGTGGCATCTCAGAAATTGCTCGCACCAAGTCTGACCCGACATGGTTCACACACTGATTTACCACATTAGCCTGCCATCAGCGTGTGCTAACAAACATACATACATGCTATATGTGCACACTGGCATGTGCTACTCACACACATACATGCTAACATAGAGTTATCGCTACTCATACACACACGCTGCATGTGTACACACAGGAATGTGGCATACACAAACATACATGTTACACATGCCCACACAGACGTGCAAGACAGACACACATACATGTCCAACTCATACACATGATACATGTGTATGCACAGATGTGGTATAGACACATACATGCTCACACACGGATGCTACACACAAACAATGCTACACATGCTCACATACATGGCGTGCTACACAAACACATATTCACACCTTGCAGATTCGAGAAAAGGCACATTAACTGTCTCTAAGAGTAGTGAGACAGTTGCTGCAGGTATCATACAATCAGGTTCAGAACCAGTTCCTCCACACTAAGTTTAAGCTGCTTTCCACTTTTCTGTTTAGAAAAATATTTTCTCTCTGCGCGCTACAAGACTGTCGTTATGTAAATTGTTGTAGAGATACTGAGCTTTGGGTTAGATATTCACACAGAGATGCAGTGCAGAACAGGAGCGGCTGAAGATGGGAAGTTCTGTTGGCATGGTGGTTCCCCGGGAACGATTTCCATGTCTCAGTACAGTGTTCTTCACAACCCTACCCCCCTCCATTCCTTTTTAAACATCACGTGTCAGAACCCCAGCCAGAACTGATTGGTCACTATGTCAATTCAGGATGTGTCCCTCAGAGTGGAACACTGGTCACATACTCCTCCACATCGGCCTGTGACTGAGGGCAACTTCAGGCTTAGGGACGGCATATCCCAAACCGCTAAGGATGGAGCTCCCAACGCAGTGAGCTTAGAAACAAATTATTGCAGATGCTGGAATCTGTACTTGAAAACAAAGAAAAATGCTGGATTTCAGCGCTGAGGCCAGAAAGCTTTGAATAATTGCTTACTGCTCCTCAATCCTGCAGGAACCAGCAGAGAGAAGGGGCAACACACATTCAAACGCTGACACTTTACCACTACCCCCCCAACACTCAAGGCAAATTCTCAACTTGGCACCAGGGCTTGGCATGCACAAACAAACAAACAAAAAGAGACATAAATTCACATCGTCTGCCTTAGCAACACAATAAAAAGTTAGGATTCATGTAGCACCTCCAGCAGAGGTGATCTGTCCCAAGGTGCTTCACCATAGCCTGCCCTGATCTCATGCAAATGGAAGAAGGCCCATCTCCACCCAGTCGCTCTGACCTCTCACGGTCATTAGTCTCTGCCCGATTAAAAACACAAATGCGTTCCAGAAACAGCCATCTCGTGATCCCAGCCTCTGCCTTTCACCAGTCGGAGTATAGCGTTAAGCTTGAGTGGAGAAGATTTTTATTTTATTAAGTAATGCAGGGCCGGTACTTCAGGTCCAGGGTGAAGGGGAAAGTGCTGGGTTGTGCGTCAGCTTTAGCTGCTGCTATCACTATGCACTGACTGAATGGTTGTGGCACAGGAGGGGCAATGGTGCCTCTTCAGAGACAGCGGTTTAAAGATCAGTTCTGAGGAAGAGTCACTTGACCCGAAACGTTAACTCTGATTTCTCTCCACAAGATGCTGCCGGACCTGCTGAGCTTTCCCAGCAAATTCCGCTTTTGTTTCTGATTTACAGCGCCCGCAGTTGTTTCAGTTTTCGTTTAAAGATCGTTGCCTGATCTGATAAAGATTGAATCTTCACTTTGTTTGGGGAGTGGGGGGGTCTCAGGTCAATGTGCTGTGCTTTAACTCGTTTTAAGTGCTTATCACAGCAGCAGAAACTGGAGAGGAGGGAAAATATATACATAGGTATTAAAAAGCAAAAGCAATAAAGATTTCGGTTTCTTACGCTCTCCCGGGGTTTCAAAGCTATCCCTCACTGACTGAGCCGGGATCCTACACAGTACAGTTTTGAAAGCCCCATCTGAGCCAGGCCTGGACAATATGGATGCAGCAAAGCTCAATCACTTCCACAACATGCTCCGAAAACCGGGACAGCCTCAGGGACACGAGGCGCTCAGGCACCTTCCGGCAGTTACCATGGCTATCCCACAGCCTGGAGCTTTATGCTGGGGGTGGTGGGGGGTGGGGAATTGGGGGGCTCCCGCCAACGGTCAAAGGGACAACATCAGCATGAGGGCGGTTGGCGGGGATTAGTCCAACATGGCTTCCAACTGATCAGCGAGGTCGTCAAACATGCTCCCAATGTCGTCCAAAATATTACCAGCAGACTTCACTGAAACGGAGCTGAAGGGGAGAAATAAAACAGAACGTGAGGTAATCAAAGGTCATACAAACTGCTAGAGTCACACCTGCTCTGATGAAAAGTCAGAAAGTTTTTTGTCTGAAGAAGGGTCTAGGTCCGAAACGTCAGCCTTCCTGCTTGGCCTGCTGTGTTCATCCAGCTCTACACCTTGTTATCTCAGATTCTCCAGCACCTGCAGTTCCTACTATCTCTGATGAAAAGTCATCTTGTTAGTTTGGTCTCTCCCCATCGATGCTGCCTGACCCGCTGCGATCTCCATATTTGTTGTTTTCTGTAGAGTCACACAGTGCCCTCTGGTCCAGCAATCCCAAACTAGACTAGGTCAGACGCTACTCGAACAGCAGGGAAGTCCTGATGAAGGGTTTCGGCCCAAGACATTGACTTCCCTGCTCCTTGGATGCTGTGCTTTTCCATTTATCAACTCTAGCTTTCAGCATCTGCAGTCCTAACTGTCTCCAAACTAAACTAGTCCCACCTGCCTGTGCTTGGCACATATGCCTCCAAATCTTTCTTAATATTTATCCAAATGTCTTTTAAATGTTGTAGCTGTGCCCACATCGTCCACTTCCTCTGGAAGTTCAGTCCACACATGAACCACTGTGTGGAAGGTGTAAAAAGGTTGCCCCTCATGTCTTTTTTAAATCTTTCTCCCCTCACCTTAAAAATATGCCCCCTAGTCTTGAAATCCCCCACCCTAGGGAAAAGACATCTGCCGTTCACCTTATCCATGCCCCTTCTGATTTTATAAACCTCTATAAGGTCACCCCTCAACCTCCTACATTCTTGTGGAAAAAGTTCCAGCCCATCCAGTCTCTCCTTATAACTCAAACCATCAATTCCTGGCAACATCCTGGTATATCCCTTCTGAACCCTCTCCAGTTTAATAATATCTTTCCCATTACAGAGTGATCAGAACTGGACACAGAATTCCAGAAGAGGCCTCACCAACATCCTGTACAACTACAATAATGTCCCAACCCCAGATCTGAAGTCTCTGCCTTTACAGTATATGTAAAGCCTTAGACAAAAAGACCAAGGGTGAAATATCCACTTTTGCTGATCCATACAAACATACAAATTAGGAGCAGGAGAAGGCCACTCTGCCCCTCACGCTGGCTCTATCATCCAATAAGATCCTGGCTGATCTGAGTACTCTACACTTTCACCAACCTCCCCGATAACCTTGTTACCTCAGCCTTACAATATTCAAGGATTCTGATTCCATCATCTTTTTCAGGAAGAGAGTTCTGACCCACTGGGAGGGAGGATAGAAACCCCGTCTGTGCTTTAAATGGGCTTTAACCCCTTATTTTTAAACTGTTTCCCTGATTCCAGATTTTGTCAGAAGAAAAAGCCACCTCTCCTCACCCAACCCCTAACGATCTTACATGTTTCATTCCGGTCACTGCCTACACTCCTAAACTCATAAAGGAAGCATATGCAACTTGCAATGATCAATTGAATGTTAGGTGGGAGTGTAAGCTGTGAGAAAGAAATAAAGGAGGCTGTGAACAGAGGAGTGAGATACATGAATGAGCCACAAGTTGGCAGATGGAGTACAGTGATATAAGTGTGAACTAGCTGTTCACTAAGAACAGAAAAGTAGATTGTTTCTTTTTTTAAAAAAGCCACAGCCAGAGATTGTGGCCCGCATTATCACCAGCGACTCGGATAGGAAAGGGGTTGTGGATTCCTGCAATTGGAATTGAGAGACCTAGGTAGAAAATTAGATCTTTAAAGCAATAATCTCTGGGTTACTCCCAAATGCCATGTGTAAGCCTGTACAGAAATAGGAAGATAAGGCAGATGAAGGGGTTGATTGATTGATTGATTGTCACATGTGCCCAAGTACAGTGAATAGCTTTGTTTACAAGCAGATCATAGTAAGTAAGGATGTACAGATCAAAAAGACTTAGATGGAGGCATGCAGGTTACATTACACAGGGCATGCACTAAGCAAGATCAGCGTTAAGAAGATCAGCGTTATTTGAGGCTAAAGAGTCCATTCATCAATATAATAACAGCCGGGAAGAAGCTGTTCCTGAACCTGCCGGTGTGTGTGCTCGCGCTTCTGTATCTCCTGCCTGATGGAAGAGGTTGTAGAAGATCATTACCAGGGTGTGATGGGTCTTTGATAATGTTGGCAGCCTTTCTGCGGTAGCGAGCAGTGTAAATGGAATCCATGGATGGATGGTTGGCTTCCGTGATGGTCTGGGCTATGCCCACCATCTTCTGTAGTTTCTTACGGTCCTGGGCAGAGCAGTTGCCGTACCAGGCTGTTATGCACCCGGACAGTATGCTTTCAATCATGCATCTGTATAAGTTGGTGAGGGTCCCTATGGACATGCCAAATTTCCTGAGCTGCCTGAGGAAGAAGAGGCTTTGTTGTGCCTTCTTGACCATCACATTCTACATGGGAAGTCCAGGACAGATTATCGGTTATTGTCACTCCTAGGAACTTGGAAAGATGGTGCAGGAGGAAGGCCTTTGGATTCTTGGGATGCTGGGACTAGTTCTGGGGGAGATGGCACCTATAGAAGCTGGACATGGTACACCTAACAAAGCTGGGGCGGTATTCCATGCAGGATGTTTGGCTCGGGTTGTTAACTAACTCAGCAGGAATGTGGGAATCAGGAGGGAGCATTAGGAAGTAATACCAGAATGCATAAAATGCTGGGACTGGCACAAAGCTCTAGGATGGAGATTAGTAAGTCAATAGATGGAATCAGAATAAGGGAGAAAGTAATGAAATCTGACTCAGGGCTATACTGCCTGTATGTGAATGCACAGAGCATGGTTAATAAGACTGGGGTGTTACAGGCACACATTGCCTCGTGGGTTTATGATGTTGTGGTGACGACAGAGAGAATGCATAAGTCATCAAAGGTGGCAGGACTGGTAGAGAAAGCTGTTAATAACAGCTGTTCAGTAAAAACAGTACACTAGGCTTCATTAATAGGAGCATAGCGTACAAGAAGCCAGAGAATATGATAAACCTATGTAGGACACTGGTTAGACCTCAGTTGGAGTACTGTGTACAGTTCTGTGTACCACATTATAGGAAGGATGTGAATGCATTACAGAGAGAGCACAGCAGTGGTTTACAAGAATGGCTCCAGGAATGAGAAACTTCTGAGGATAGATTGGAAAAGTTGGGACTGATTTCCCTGGAGAGGAGAAGGCAGGGGATAGATTTGATAACCATCTTCAAAATCACAAGGAGTCTGGACAGACCATTAGGGAAAGACTATTACTGCTTGTAAAAGGATCGAGAACAAGAGGACACAGTTTGGAGAAACAAACCTAGTGAGAAAAGAAAAACTTCAGAAAAGTAGTTAGGGTCTGGAATGCAATGCCTGCAAATGTGGTGGAGGCTGGTTCAATTTAGACTTTCAAGAGGGGCATTGGATGATTATTGAAACAGCAATAACATTCAGAATTATGGGGAAGAGGCAGGAGCTTGCATTAAGTTAAAATTCTCAGAGAGTGGTGCTGATATAATGGGCTGAATGGTCTCTAACTGCACTGTAATAATTTTATCATTCTATGATTCAGTGATGACCCTTTATTTTTCTGTTGTCCAAGTAATTTACTCCATTAACTGCCTCCCTACATTAAGATTCTTCATCAATTTATTCCCTCTCTCTATATGTTTCAACCTCAGCATGCATTCCATGGATCCAGTGTAGATCCAGGAACATAACCACTGCATTACCAGACAGATGGATAATGCTTGTTGCTAAATGGTTATATATTTGCTGTCTTCTGTGCCTGGTTTATCCTGGAACAATGCAGAGATAACACTTGTTCTAAATTGATCGATTTACAAATATCTTAAAGTGCACGTGATTTCCATACGTCTGCTCTGAGTTCAGTGCCTCAGCTCTTGAACTTTTTCAGTAGACTTCACTCTCTAGCTCCACCCAGAGATTAAAACAGCCCAGCGCTGTGAACAACGATTAATATAATCAAACACAGATCAATCATACCACTGAACCCTAACGTAACTTACACATTATTGCCATTGTCTTCTCGAGTTAGTTTCTGTTCCACTGCATTAAGGGCTGCCTCCAGCGAGCTGCTTGTCTGTTCCAGTCGTTGATGAGCCAGGGAGGCTAATGGAGCTTCTGCTGTAGGCTTTATAAGCACCCCTCCTGTCAATGTCGCCTTCCTGGCAACTGGGCTCGTGGGCACAGAGGCTCGCGCAGGCTCTAGTTGCTGTACGGAACCTGTGGCGGTGACAAGATTCCCACCCTGCGGAAGTCTGCTCATTTTGGGACTGGCCAGTGGCACTCCACGTGTTGTTGTGGTCTTTGGAGAGACAGGCGGCGTGGACAAGAGTGACTGATTTCGACAGAACTCTGAAAAAGAAGGGCAACATAAATTAACTAAGACCCTGATTTTCAAAATCAACATTGGAGGCACAGTCTGAAAGAAGCACCTTTCGCTGATCTCTCAAAGTGCTACACGGATGACAGAGTACTTTGGGTGAGTAGAGTTCTGGGAGATGATGCATTGTGGTAAAGTCAGTGATAATATAGTTCAAATCCCAGCTGAAATTTAACTTCTATAAATGTAACCAGTTTTTGAAAACTAGTCTCAAAAGTGGTGACTGTGCAACCATTGTCATTAAAAACCCACCTGGTTCACTAATGTTCTTCAGGGAGGGAAGTCTGCCATCCTTACCTGGTCTGGCCTGTGTGTAACTCCAGAGCCACAGCAATTCAAGGCCATGTAGGGAACTGCAATTAATTCTGGCCTTGCCAGAAACACCCACCCTCCGGGAATAAATACATTTGAACAAAAAGAAACTGTGGTCTTGAAGAGAGAAGCAGACATCACTTTGCACACAGCAAGATCCCACAAACAGCACATAATGACCAGTTCGGTAATCATGGTGTCAGTCACAAGGATAGAATCATCGGCTAGCAGCAGGACATCAGGGAGAATTCCCCTCTCATCCAAAAACTATTTCTGGAAATCTTTTATATCGCCCCCTGCTCCTGTTTCACCTGAGAGAGCCTCCTGTGAGAGTGCGGCACTCCCTCAGTGCTACACTGTCCCCACAACCTGGATGCTCAAGTCTCTGGGCAGGCACTGAAGTTAGCATCTTCAGGCAATGGGTGTCAGTCAATGGCTGTTGGACTGTGGCAGGAATCACAGCTGTCTCAACCTAACGTTCACACATGCACTCTGGTTATCCAGCTAAGTGACACTCGGGCCAAAGAGATGTTTGGACTGTGGTCTCAGCTGTGGAGTGTTTCGGTGTAATGACAGCATCATGGCGAGTAGCTGTTACCAGGATTATGGAGCTAAAGAGAGATCCTCATTCTGACAATCTACACTGGTGCAAAGGTTACCCGCTCCCTCTATTAAAACAAAGTGTGAAGTAATTACCTGTTGCTGGTCCCTTGGTGAGAGAAGGCCTGGTAGAAACAGGGACTGGTGCTGTCTGTTTGGGGGCCTGTTGGAGATAGGAGAGGGCTGGTTTAGGGGAGAGCGGAGGTTTCAGCGTCTTCTTGGTCCCTTTCTCTAAAGACTGGAGACTCCTCTCAATCTCAGCGATCCTGAACTCGACACAGGCGTCATCATCCAAGTCGGATTTGCTGTGGGGATTGGCCTGGGGTCTCGAGTCCACAATGTGTACAGCCTGGGCGTCTGCGTACCGAGGTCCCTGCGCCAGCACGTGGTGCTGCAGGACAGCGGCGGGAGCTTGCGCCAGCTCCTTCTCTTTGGGCTTGTGCCGCCGTTTGACTGTGTCGGACTCGGTCAGGTTGAATTCGGGAATATCCAGCTGCTTGGCGGCTGCGCCCATCGTTGCAGGGGCCCCGTTGCCCTCGGGAGCCTGACTTTCCTCCCCAACATCTCCAGGCATCACAGTTACAGCGTCAGGTGTGGCAGCGGAGCCGATGTTCCCCTCCTCCCGGGCCCCGCTGTTGACCTTTGGCCTTTGCTTTATGGTCAAAATGCCCTCCTCTGCGAAAGGGATGCACTCGCTGGAACTGTTCTGAGAGGACGATGAGGTCTCGAGATCTCCCCTCGCAGACCTGGCCTCATCCTCTGCGTCCGACTTTGGCTCCTCCCTGTCAGTTTGGGAGGGTTCGGTGATCACAGCCAGCTCGACGCTGACTCCCGGCTCACTGACCGTGCGTCGCCGGCTGGCGGTGTCCCTCACTTTCTCGTGCGCCCTCGTCACCTCCTTACTCGGCATGGAGCCGCCTCCGCAATGATCAGGGTTCTTGGGAATGGGGTCCAGGTTCTCCCACCTCTCCGCTCTGGATAGTTTCAGCAAGGCCATGGCTTTGGGCTGACCACCAGGGGAGCTGTTCATCTCCAGCTTGGCAGCAAGACTCCTGACACTCCCAGCGCCACCGTTTGCTGGCTCTTCACTGGGCTCCTGTTTGACAGGGAGCCCGTCGACCAGGTCAGGGGCATTCTGGGTGGCAGCGGCAGAATCGGAGGCTGGTTCCCTCTCGGCCTCCTGCCCCTGGCAGCTGGATACCGAACTCAGGCGTTTGGGCGGGGCAGGAGGTGGCCCTTTCCTCTTCCCACGGAGGGCAAACGATTGGCTGCGGTTGACGCTCTTGTCCGCTGTCCTTGGCCATTGGTTGCGGCCCGGGCGCCGTGTGAGGGTGGCGTACGTACTGACGGCCCCCGTGCCCACGTCATCCTCCTCTGGCTCACCGTCCGACACGGCATAGCGGTTCAGGCTCTGGGAACGCTTCTTGGGCTTGGATGCATCGCCGTTCGGCTCCTGGCCTGGCACCGGGCAGCGGATAATCGGCACAGCGCCTGGCAGTGCCACAGGGTTCAGGCGAGGCCCATTCTCTGGCACAACTCCATTGGTGAGCCCACAATGTGGGTGAAGGTAGGTGAAGTCCTGGTTGCCTGGCACATGGGAGATGTGTTGCTGTTTGGTGGGCTCCACTGCTGAGCAAAAAGGTTTTTTACCAGGTAGTTGTGGGTACATAAAGGCTGGCACCGTCTTACCCTTACTCGGGGTGTGAGGAGTGATGAGGGTTGGGTGGGGAGGGACTCGGTACTGGGAAGGCAGCATCTTTACCGGGTGAGCTACAGGAGCAGCCATTTGTAGCACAGGCCTCTGATAATGGTCGCGCCCATCTGGAACGTTCCTCTCCTTACATGGACTGCCTCCATGGGCAGGGCCCAAACCGTTGGCATTCTCCTGGTGTGGCGCCACAATGTGAACAGGTGACACATCATGCGGGCAGGGTAATGAGGTGGTCTTCCCACTGCTGCTGCCATCCCCACTGCCCAGGCTTTCCTGGGACTTGCTGTCTGTCTTGGTCTTGCCCAGCACGTTGTCCTGGGAGTGGCCGGATCCTCGGGAGCGGATCCCGATGCTCTCCTGGCTTCGGGAGATGGCTCCGGCCTGCTTCATTGCTAGGCCTTCCTGGCAATTGTAGCAAGGGTTGGACATGGCGGATTGCAGCTCGTGGCTCAATTCGCTGTCCTGGAAGGTGAGCATCTTTGGCGTTTGAGGAGACTGGCATTCTCCATTCTCACCTTGTAATGCCTCGATGGTGACTATCTCCAATGCAGCTGGAGCTTTGCGCCTCAGCGTCGCAGTTTTGGCCTCCACTTCCGCCTGATTTAAAGCCTTCTGCACATCCACAAGTTTCTTCACGGCAATCATCATCTTCTTCTGATGTCCTGTAGAAACACAAAGCAGTCACTCTAAACAGAAGATTTGAAGCAGGAACTCAATGGGACCAGCCACACCAACACAACGATTACAGGAATTGGAGGATGGAAATATTGTGGCGTGTAACTCACCTCCTGACTCCCCCCAGAGCCTATCCACCATCTACAAGGCACGTCAGGAGTGTGATGGAATACTCCCCACCTGCCTGGATGGGCACAGCCCTAACGACACTCAAGAAGCTTGACACAATCAAAAATAAAGTAGCCCGCTTGATTGGCACCACATTCACAAGTATCCACTCCCCCCACCACCGATGCTCAGTAGCAGCAGTGTGTACTATCTACAAGATGCACTGCAGAAATTCACCAAAGATCCTCAGACAGACCCAAGGTTGGAATGTCCAAGAGGAGACACCTAGGGCCAGGACGAGGGCCATTCTTACCCAACTGTGTGATTCCAATTTCTTGCAGATCCTCCCAGGTGATCTCGCTTACGAAGTTGATGCTGTCATAGCCATTATCGACGAGCTTCTTGTGGTACTGAGGCAAGCCGATCACACTCAGCCACTCAAACAGATCTGCCTGTGGAATACAGACAGCAAGAAGTGAGCTCCTAACACTGTCGACAGCCTGCACCTCTTTACATGGGACTGTTCTTCTCCTGCACTGGCTCACCTCTTCCTGGTGTTTAACAACACAGGGATTACTTCGCACATTCTATACAAGACGTCCCACCCACCCAATGCCAACAGACTATTCGGCTACCGAAAGCATCACAGAAGGTGTACATGTAACCGTCCTCACCCCATCATGCACTTTCCAGTAGGGGTCACCAGACAGTGATCAGGAAGTGGGTGCCCTGCTTGATTTGCCCTGGCATAGCCCAAAGAACCTTGGCACACTGACACCAGCTCTGTCTGGTAATTATAACCCTGCCAATATGGAATGGGATTAGTGCAGTTTCCAAACCAGCTCCCACTGGGCATGAGTCTGCAAATGCTGAATTAAAACTGAAGTAACAGGAGAAGGTATAGGCCATTCACCCTTCAATCCTGCTTGGTCATTCAATGACACTATGGCTGATCTGATTTTGCCTGAACTCCACACTCCTGTCTGTCCCACTACAATCCACAACTCCCTTGTAGGTTGTAAGTCTGTCAGACTCAGCCCTGAATGCATTCAGTGACCCAGTCTGCTCTCTGTGAACACGCAGAGATGTACAACACAGAAACAGACCCTTCGGTCCAACTCATCCGTGCTGACCAAACATCCCAATCTGATTTAGTCCCATTTGCCTAAACCCTTCCTGTTCATGTAGCCGTCCAGATGCCTTTTAAATGTTGTAATTGTACCAGCCTCCACCACTTCCTCTGGCAGCTCAGTCTATACACGCACCACCCTCTGTGTGCAAAAGATGCCCTTTAGGTCCCTTTTAAATCTTTCCCCTTTCACCTTAAACCCATGTCCTGTACTTTTAAACTCCCCTACCCTGGGGAGAAAGACCTTGGCTATTCACCCTGTCTATGCCCCTCATGATTTTATAAACCTCTATAAGGTCACCCCTCAGCCTCCGGTGCTCCAGTGAATTCAGCCTCTCCCCATAGCTCAAACCTTCCAGTCCTGGCAACATTTTTATAAATGCTTTGTAAATCTAATGACTCTCAGAAAAGAAATTCCTCCTCATGCCAGTCTTAAGTGGGGATGCCTTTATTCCAGAACCGTATCCCCAGGTTCTAGATTCCCCCCCATGAAGTGCAGTATCCCCTCAGCATTGTTTTTGTTTATTCACTCCTGGTACATGAGCGTCCCTGGGTGGGCCAGCATTATCTACCCGGTTAAACCATTACACGCACAGATAATAAGATCATCTCTCGCCGTTCTAAACTCCAATGTGTGTACAGGGCCAACCTGCTGACCCTTTCCTCATTAGGCAACACCTTCACTCAACAGGTGAACCTATCCTGAGCTGTGCCATCTCCCCTCCTGACTGACCTCAGCTCATTCGGCACAAACAGTGGGTTACATCTGGCACTCTAGCTTCTAGCATTGATTCCACACAGCAACAGTGGAGAATGGTTCTGTTTGGGATTCCCACATGTCAGCTGTAGGATATGAATCAAACACGTCTGGTGAGAATGCTGTGGTAGTTTTGTTTGACAGGCTGATGTCTATACGTCGAATTAGGCAGCAAAAGGCTTTCAGAGATTTACCAGGCTTTGATTGTGAACCTATAGTTTATTACCAATTCTCTTTTCCAGCTTTCCCATCTGGACTCCCTGTCCACAAGGTGACACCCCACTGCAGAAGAACCCAGATCCTTAAATAAATAAAACCAAATATTCCAAACAAAACAGCCTTGCTGGGGGCCAACAGAATCAACTTAAAACAAAGAAAATATTTATTAAATCAAAATATCACGGGAGGGGGAAGGGTCCATCTTTCCCCACAGTGCCCAATAGCTGTGACAGTGTGTGCCTGAGGACACCCAGACACAGACAGAACCGTGGAAGAGGGGCAGGCTGTTGGGGTTTACCAGCCCCTTTACAGACAGCTGCCTGGACCCATTAAACCAGCCCCAAGAGCTCCCCTGCCCCCACCACCCAAACCCTCCACGATGACTACCCAAAGATCAGCAACATGGGGCTGAACATGCAGCCAGAACTCGAAAAGCTGGCCCCTCAAAAGATGAAGAAGGGGATACAACATCAAAATGGTGCTGGAGACAGTGATAACACATTTCCAGTGCCCGCGGTGCCCACCTCTCTCTCTCAAAACGTCGAGAGTGTTGGCGGAGACTGCATGCTCCCTCTCCAAGGACTCCCGGGCACAAACTTAGCCCTGGAAGAGAGGCAGGGAGTCAGAAACTATGATCCCCTTCCACCCCCTGCTGTCTGGATCCATTCATGGCCACTTAGACCAGGCCCTCAGGAGTGGGCCCTCCAAGATGCCCCGCACCTGCCCGCATACCGAGTGCCCACAAGTCAGGAGGTGGTGGGGGAGCTTAAATGTAACCACAAGAATGCCACAAAGATTTTTCAAGTAACTAAAAACCAGTACATGCATGGTTCACAGTCTCTGCAATACCACCAAATAAACAGTTAGGTTGGAAGTCCATGAGCTTGAGACTGCTGCGTGTAACAACCTCCACTCCAGGTCTCCGATAGAAAGCTGGAGGACTGCCACATACAGAGCTTTACAGAGGAGTACAGAGAGGGGGAAAGAACTGTAAATCCTGTATGAGATTGTTTTGAGCACTTTCAGCCCAGGTCTGAGTAATTCTACAGGTGCAGAGGTACTTCCTCTCATTTTGCTCCAATCAGTGACTTCACTTTCAGATAGAAATCTCACCTTCCTGCAGTGGGAGATGTCCTTGTGAGGGGAGGCATTGTAGAGAGAACTGTACTCTGTATCAACCCTAAACAACAATAACTGGAGCTGCTTGAAGATATCCTGAAAGGTGCGATAAGTTACAAAATAAATGGAAACTAATCCCTGCCAAATTTGATCTGTTGGAAAAATATAGAATTAGCTTAACTGGGAGTGTTTGATTGGGACAGTGTAGAGGCAGCTTTGCTCTGTATCTAACGCCGTGCTGTCCCTGTCCTGGGAGTGTTTGATGGGGACACTGTAGAAGGAGTTTCACTCTGGTATCTACACAGAGTTCCTGTAACAGTCGTGTCTGGTTATTAGACACCTGATCATCAAGGGGTATTGAACAGCAAACAACAAAAAGTACCCCCATTGGGAACAGAGACGGTAAGAACTGCCGATGCTGGAGTCAGAGATAACACACAGTGGAGCTGGATGAATACAGCAGGCCAGGCAGCATCAGAGGATCAGGAAAGCTGATGTTTTGAGGCGGGACCCTGTTTGTCAGCTTTCCTGCTCCTTTGATGCTGCCTGGCCTGCTGTGTTCCTCCAGCTCCACACCGTGTTACTCCATTGGGGACAGGCAGACTCAGTTCCTCATACCGTAGAGGTTACCTACCGGTCTGTAATCGGGAAGCCATTCCGGAATGCTCAGTTTGCCAATCTCAGTCGAAATCTTCTTCCTATGTCCAGGTTTAGTCACCCCAATTGCTGTCAGGTCCTGTACAGGATTACAGTCAGTTGTTAGCACTGAGCTCAACAGACTTAAGTAACCTACTCCATTCAGTGTAGGACCCCACCTCCATGCCCCGTGAGGTTTTCAATCGTAGCTGATACACAGGACAGGGTCAGGGAGTGTAGCTCCAGTCCCCACCATTTACGAAGGCCAGAGGTACGTGTGCCCTGTCATAAGCTGCAGTGAGGTACCTGGCACAGGGAGACACAGCACTAAACATAGAGAGCAGTAGAACCCCAGGAGTCCGAGGTGCTAACTCTTTTCTTAGTTAGAGACCCCAACCTCTCCTTCTCTAGCTGTCTATAACTCCATTTTCTCCATAGAGTCAAAGAGTCATACAGCATACATACATAGTGAACTGTGCAGGTGGTTCAAAGGGCTCAGTGGCCTACTCCTGCTCCTAACGTGTATATTCACATGAACCGAGGTATTCCTCACAGCTGGCAGTCCTTCCTTTATTGAAAACCCTAAATCTGACACCAACCAGCCACGACTTTTCACCGTCAACTTTGTAACATTCACCAGGGGAACTGTGGAACAATGTGGAAAGGAAACTGGGGGAGTGGGATCTAACAGCGAAGCTTTCTGACAAACAGCTAGCACAGGCACTCTGGGCTGAATGGACTCCATCGGCAGTGTGAGATTCCACAGTTCTCTCTTCTTCTCAGCCTGGTCTGGCCCTGGGCCAAAAACAGTATAAACTGACAGGCTATGGACTAGGAGCATGAAAGTGGCAGTACAATGGGTGGCTAGTTTGTTCAGCGGGCATTGACATGATGGGCTGAATGGCCTCTTTTAGTGCTGTATGTTCCTCTGGTTGCTGGCCCCTTGACTGCAGGCTGTTCAGTGCAAACTGAAGAGAATACTAGGGTTAGCAGTGGTGAGAGAGCTTTGACCAAACAGCGAAGAACAGAGTGTTGTCCTTGTGGTACTCACCTCAGGGGTCATGCGGCTGATGGTTGGCACATCGTAGCCAGCGTTGATGAAGTTGGCTGTGTAATGCTGAAGCTGGAATTCACTCAGCCAGTTAAAAATAGCTTCAGCATCCTACAGAGACAGGGAGGGAAAGGAAAGCAGGGTTAGCACAGCTCACGGGCCACAATGGCATCTGTAAAAACGTACACCGGCATAAAAACCATGGGAATCTGACTGACCAGATTCTGCTTCAACAGAAACAGTGGTGGATTAATGAAAAATTCTTCCCCCTCGCAGGATGACTTTGTTCCTTTCCGGGATATGGGTGTCACTGCAATGCATTGTTTGACGTTTATCTATCAGATACAGGGTGACAGGAGTGTGGATAGGCCTCAATAACTCGGCTTGATTTGGGATCTTTCCTCATAGTTTCTGTTAAACGCTACTCAGTCGGTGTGCTGTCTGCAGGATCGTAACAACAAAAACTCTCTTTGGGTTTGACATTTTTCCGAGTGGCACCTTTAAGTCATTTGGGTTTGTAAGATTTTCAACAACACGAGTATTATGTTTTATGACTGTATCATTTATTGAAAAAAATCCAAAGCAGCCACATATTGGCAAGGTAGTGTCTGCGCATGTGCCAATGTAGGCAAAGGTAAATTATGTAGATATTACTGACTGCATGTTTCAATTCATTCTTTCATAGGACTTAATTGTCACTTCATATCCTCAACTGTCCTTGAATGGAGTGGGTCGGTGGGCTGTTACAAAAAGCAGATAAGAGCCAACCACATCGCTGTGGGTGTGGATCACATGTAAGGCCAGACCAGGTTATGATGGCAGATTTCCCTCCCTAAAGCACCTAGTGCACAGCACCAAAATTACATCTACATTTTCATTCTAGATTTTATTGATGGAATTTAAACACTACCAGCAGCTGCAGGATTTGACCCCACAGCTTCGCAGCCTGGGTCTCGAGATTACTAATTCGGAGACACAGAAAAAATAGAAAATAGGAGCAGCAGTAGGCCATTCGGCCCTTTCAGCCTGCCCCACCATTCAATGTGAACATGGCTGATCATCCAACTCAATCCCCTGTTCCCGCTTTCTTCCCATAGCCCTTGATCCCTTTAGTCTTAAGAACTATGTCTAACTCCTTCTCCTTCAATGACTACTTTCTGTGGCAGAGAATTCCACAGGCTCATCCCTCTGGGTGAAGACCTTTCTCTTCATCTCAGTCCTAAATGGCCTACCCCATATCCTTAGACCATGAGCCCTAGTTCTGGACTCCCTGCTCATTAGGGATATCCTTCCCGCATTTACCCTGTCTAGTTCTTTTGGAATTATATATATTTCTCTGAGAACTCCAGTTAATATAGTCCAAACCAACCCAGTCTCACTTCTTACGTCAGTCCTGCCATCCCAGAAATCAGTCTGGTAAAACTTTATTGCACTCCCTCCACAACCAGAACATCCTGCCTCAGGTACAGAGACCAAAACTACACACAATATTCCAGGCCCTATATAATTGCAGCAAGTCATTTACCACCTTGCCATCATCTTCCCTATATGCGGCTGTTAAATATGCATGTTACATGTGTACAGTTGTTTTTATTAACTCACAGGACAAGGGCATCGCTGGCTAGACCAGCATTTAGTGCCCATCCCTAATTGCCCAGAGGGTAGTTATGTGTCAAACACTTTGCTGTGGGTCTGGAGTCATATGTAGGCCAGGCCAGGTAAGGATGGCAGTTTCCTTCCCTAAAGGTCATTAGTGAACCAGATGAGTTTTCTGACAATGATTGGCCATGCTAAATTGCCCATAGTGTTCAGGGATGTGTAGCTTAGGTGGGTTATAGGGAGATGGGTCTGGTTGGGATGCTCTGAGGGTCGGTGTGAACTTATTGGGCCAAAGGGCCTGTTTCCACACTGTAGGGATTCTATATATAAAAAAAAACAATTGATTCATGGTTATCATTAAATGCTTACTTCCAGATATTTTACTGAATTCAAATTCCACCATCTGCTGTGGTGGGATTCGAATCCAGGTCCCCAGAACTTTACCCAGGTCTCTAGATTAACAGTCCAGTGATAATACCACTAGGCCATTGCCTCCCCTTAAATGTATATGTGCACATGTGTATCTCTATAAGAGTGTGATTCACACTAGACTGGTGCAGTTTAGCACTCTAGGTTCCCACACACAGGCCCCCTCTCTCTGACTGCATTTGCTCACACAGGCCAGCTCACAGGAGGATGAGGGACCCCCAGCCTCACAGTTACTTCTGAATCTGACGCTTGGCCATTCCACGCATTCCTGCACAAAGACCAAACCAGAGTTAGATGACAGGGGACGTCCAGGCAAAGAAATGCTTCACTTTTATTTTAAACCCAGGCCGCATGTGCCTGCCCCAGCATTCCACAGGGAGGGGACAGGAACAAACCCTAACCCTAACCAAGGCAAGCTCAGGCTTGAATCAGTGTTGTGCTCTGGTCTTCACTCAATAGTTAATGTTGAACTGATGACTCTCTTAAACAAAATAAGACTGGCTTTTATCTTCACTAAGATCGACAGCATTGCAACAGAGGATCTAGGATCACTATCCTCGTTCTTTTACCTTCACATGATCCCCTTCTACATTTCACTCTATCTCTTTAACCTCTATTCCTTTCTCCCTTTGCGTGTTTCTCGAATTTCTCCCGAAATATGTCTGTGCCATTTGTGTCTGACATTCCATGTGCTACAGATAGTTCTAATTCCTCAGATTGAGGACGTTTCCCCAAATTCCCTCCTGGTGATCGTCTTATGTTTAAGGCGCCTGAGTTTTCGATCCCCACGTGAATGGAACACGCCAATTTTAGTGTTAGCCTTAGCAAACCCGTTTCATCATTATAAGGAATTCTCAATCTCCCCATTACTGAAGAAAATGACCCTGCCCTGAACTAACTGACAGTGATTTCAGGACCATCCGTGTAAATCTGGACTGCACCTTATCCAGTACTTGGAATTACTTTTGTAATGGGGATGGCAGAACTGCAAACAATACCTGTGATTCGGAATTCTTTTTCTCCAGATAAGAACCCCTGTCAGTAATTTTCTACAGACATAAATGATCCTATTGCAGTACGTCTTGAAGAGCAAGGTTGATCATAGAATCACAGAACCCCTAGAGTGCAAAAATAGGCCATTCGGCCCATTGAGTCTGCACAGACCCTCCAAAAACCATCCCACCCAGACCCAGTCCCCTTACCCTATCCCCGTAACTCCGCATGACTAATCCACCTAAACTGCACACCCCTCCTCATTACAGACTATTTAGCACGGCCAATCCACCTAACCTGCACACCCCTCCTCATTACAGACTATTTAG
>NC_063354.1:43237371-43241510 GCF_021869965.1 Rhincodon typus | reverse complement strand
CTCGTCACTATGGATAATTTAGCACGGCCAATCCACCTAACCCGCACGACTTGAGAAAGGATGTACTGGCACTGGAGGGGGTGCAAAGGAGGTTCACTAGGTTGATTCCGGAGTTGAGGGGGTTGGCTCATGAGGAGAGACTGAGTAGATTGGGATTATATTCATTGGAATTCAGAAGATTGAGGGGGGATCTTATAGAAACATATAAAATTATGAAGGGAATAGATAAGATAGAAGTAAGGAGGATGTTTCCACTGGCAGGTGAAGCTAGGACAAGAGGGCATAGCCTCAAGATTAGAGGGAGCAGATTTAGGACTGAATTGAGAAGGAACTTCTTCACCCAGAGGGTTGTTAATCTATGGAATTCCTTGCCCAGTGAAGTAGTTGACGCTACTTCAGTAAACGTTTTTAGAGATAAGGCAGATTTTTTTTGAACAATAAAGGAATTAAGGGATACGGTGAGAACGTGGGTAAGTGGATCTGAGTCCATGAAAAGATCAGCCATGATCTTATTGAATGGCGGAGCAGGCTCGAAGGGCCGGACGGCCTACTCCTGCTCCTAGTTCTTATGTTCGTCACTACAGACAATTTAGCACGGCCAATCCACCTAACCCGCACATTTTTGTGGACCCCAGTTCTCCAGGGTGCCTTAGATTTGATGGAGGGGGGCAGAAGCTCAGCACATGGGGAATATCAATTCTGAAATTCATCCATTAAAACTCATCAGGAATGCTGGTTAAAACTCATCACACATATCCCATTATCCTACAATGTGAACAGAGTGGTCTTACCTTGCCTTGCAGGAATTGATCAGGGTGGATAAACTGCTGTGAGTAACCTTGTTCGCTGGATTTATAGCTCGAGATGTTTTGATGTCTTGGTACTCCTGTCAACAAAGTGGATGTCAGTCAGTATTGAGTTGAAGCAATGACTGTGACTAACCCAGATGGAATGCAGAAAGACTTGACGATGGAATGAATTTGTTCATCTCGATCCAGTTCTAATGAGCACAGATCCCAGCAATTATTAATTAAATGGACCAAACTGCAATAATAGGCGAGGTTTCACTCAGAAGGCATGGGAAACTAAATAAATCATGTTATAATTGGATATTCTCATTAGACATTTAGCTCAAGGTACTTTATAAATAATAAACACAAGGAAGAACCGCGGATGCTGTAAATCAGAGACAAAAATAGAAATCGCTGGAAAAGCTCAGCAGGTCTACAGAGAGAAATCAGAGTTAACGTTTCAGGTTGAGTGGCCCTCCCTCAGAACTGTTCTGGAAGGAAGGGTCACTCGATCCAAAACGTTAACTCTGATTTCTCTCCACAGATGCTGCCAGAGCTGGTGAGCTTTTCCAGCAACTTCTATGTTTGTGAATAAATAATATGTAAGTTGTGCTGTCTCGGGAGGTTCTGATAGGGACACAGCAGAGGGAGCTTTACTCTGTATCTAAACCTGTGCAGTCCCTATGCTGGTAATGTTTTATTGGGACATTGTAGATCTTTACTTTTAGTTTAAAAGAGTAGAGAGAGTTTCAGTCCATATCGAACCCCGTGATGTCTCTGTCCTGGGAGTGTTTGATGGGGGGGGCAGTGCAGAGAGAGCTTTATTCTGTATCTAACCCCATGCAGTAGTTGTCCTGGGAATGTTTGATGAGGACAGTGTAGAGGGAAACATTTTTTTCTCTCAGACAGTCTCAAGTCTTTGGAATTCTCTTCTTTGGAGAGCTGTGGATGCTGGATCATTGATGATTCTTAAGATGAAGGTCCTTGATTCAATGATTTGTGACTAACGGGAACTAAATGATTTTGGGGATGTGCGTGTAAGTGGAGTTGAGGCCACAGTGTGACTGAACGGTGAAGCAGGCTCAAGGGGCCTACCCCAGCTCCCAATGCATATGTTTGTACGAATCCCATTCTGTGTCTAAGCCCAAGTTGCATTTATCCTGGGATTATTTGATGAAGTTTAGAGACAGCTTCCCTCAGTCTCTAGCCTGTGCTCTGATTATGTACTCTCTGTATACCAGCATACAGCTCAGAGCTCTTCTGACACACCAACAGCAGTAACAGGGGTTTTGGGCAGATGTTAAACAAAGTTTCTGTCCTATTGAGGTCTTGGGCTCCGCACAAACTGAGATCCTGACTGGGAAACATAAGCCTCCCCTCCATTTGCCTTCAATGTTTAGCAGGGACAAGAGATCAACCAGATTGAGCAGGTCCATCAGCTCCTCTGAGCAGCACTTGCTGGTTCTTGTTCATCTGTGGGGAACCAGACTGAGGAGGGATTACAGCACTCAACATAACCATGCCTTAGATACTCATCCCTCTGTGTTATCGACACCATCCGCCATCTCTTATCCATCATCTCTTCATTGTCTCATAGACAGCACCTTCCTCTGTTGTTCACAAATTCTGATTTCTTTCCAAATCGTTGATGTGCAGATTATTTACCACACAAACTGCTCTCTTTGGGAATGCTGACGCTTGATTCTTCTTGTGTTCCTGTCTTGATTTGTTCCACTGTATGACACTGTCTGTATCTTTCTAACCGTTTCTCACAACTTGGAGGAAGGGACACAGCTGGAACTCTGACCCAGTTTTCCTGACACACTGCTCCGAATAGCACTCTTTTCTCCATTATTCAGGTTTTCCACATTTTCCTCACTGTTTATTCACAAAGTAAAGCCATTTTCAAATGATCATACAATCTAACCACTGTATTGTCACCCTCTCTTCACAAAGGCATCATTGGCTTCTTTCAGCCTTCTCCAGTGAACGAACTCATTATTAATCCAGGTCCACAGAGAGTGCCTAAAGATGATCTCTCAGCTTCTTTCCCCTACACTGCCTCAAAATGAATTAATTCAAAATTCCTTTGTTTTAAAAAGGTTTTGAAAACTTCATCTTGGGATGGCTGTTGTGTCCCAGCAATACACCCATCAATAACCAAACCCTTGCCTTTCAGCATTATTTTACAGCTCAACAGTTTACTCCAGCAGTGGGCTAGACCCATTGCTTTCAGCACAGTCCCCTCACCAAATGGTCACTTCTCCTTAAACTCTCAAACAAAATGTGAACTTGTGGTCAAATGAGAGAGAGAGAGAGTGGGATGCAGACCTGAACAGGTGATATCCGCAGTTATCAAAGGGAAGGCCCTTTGACACTTGTTCCTGAAAATGGTCTTTTATCTTTGAAACATGATCTCTGGGTATTAGCAGTGAACTCCATCTCAGGGCTGGCTGTAAGTTTCAAAGGACCCTTCCCCCACTCTCATTTTACCCACCTTCCCCTCCTCACTACCCCTTCCCTCACTACCACCCTCCCATCCTCACTCCCTCACCACCACTCTCCATGGTCCCAACTCCATCACCACCATAATCCCTGGCCGCCTCCCTCACTACCACCTCTCCTTCTCCTCCTATCACTACCCCTCACTACCACCCCTCACTACCACCTCCCCTTTCCCTCCCTTCACTACCACCCTTCCAACCCCACTACCCCCTCTGTCACTACCACTTCCCCTTTCCCTCCCCTCACTACCACCTTCCACTCCCCACTGCCCCCTCCCTCATTACCACCCTCCCCTCCTCACTCCCCTTTCCTCACTACCACCCTCCCCTTCCCACTCTCCCCTCCCTCACTACCACCCTCCCCTCCCCACTGTCCCCTCCCTCACCACTATCCACAGGAGGACATGAATAATGTATCACAAATACTGGGAACAGGGTTTAGGAAGAGGGTGGAACTGGAGCAAGTGTGTATTAATAGAGAAATGGTGTTACAGATATAGATCGGATTGAAGACTGATAAATCCCCAGGGCCTGATAATCTACATCCCAGAGTGCTTAAGGGAGTGGTCTTAGAATTAATGGATGCATTGGTGGTCATCTTCGAAGATTCTTTAGACCCTGGAAGAGTTCCTACGGATTGGAGAGTAGCCCCACTATCTAGAAAGGGAGTTAGAGAGAAAACAGAGAACTACAGACCAGTGAGTCTGATGTAGGCAGTGGGGAAGATACTAGAGTCTATTATCAAAAATCTTGTAGCACAGCGATAGAAAAAACTGGTAGAATCGGACACGGCCTACAAGTGGGAAATCAGGCTTGATAAATCTCCTGGAATTCTTTAAGGATG
>NC_063354.1:43232975-43237271 GCF_021869965.1 Rhincodon typus | reverse complement strand
GGGGGGGGGGGGGGGGGGGGGGGGGGGGTGAGTCTTTTCTGGATTTTCAGAAGGCTTTTGATAAAACACAAGAGATTGTTGTGTAGAATTAAAGTGCACGGGATTGAGGGTAGTGTACTGAGATGGATAGAAATTGATTATCAGACAGGAAACCGAGAATAAGAATGAATTATCCAATCCTTTGCCTGCCCAGCTGCTGTTCTCTCTCTCTCTCTCTCTGAGCTCCATCTCCACCTAACATTTCCTCCTCACTCCCCACACCCCCTATCTTCAGCATAAATACCACCTTCTCCCAGCTACAATCACTTCTGAAGAAGGGTCATTGGACCTGAAACGTTGACTTTCTGTCCACAGATGCTGCCAAACCTGCCAAGTTCCTCCAGGAATTTCTGTTCTTGTTTCAGATTTCAAGCATCTACGGTTCTTTGCATTTTTTTTGTTTGGGAATAAACGGACCTTTTTCTGAATGGCAGGCGTGACAAGAGGAGGTAGCACAGGGATCAGTACCAGGGATCAAGATCCCAGCTATTCACAATATATATTAATGATTTAGTTGAGGGAATTAAATGTAACGTCTCCTGATTTGCAGATGACACAAAGCTGGGTGGGAGGGTGAGCTGTGAGGAGGATGCGGGGATGTTGCAGTGTGTTGAGTGCCAAGTGTATGGCAAATGCAGTATAATGAGGACAAAATGTCACATTGTCTACTTTGGTAGCAAAACAGGAAGGCAGCTTATTATCTGAATAGCGCAAATTGACAGAGGGGAATGTTCAACGTGACCTGGAATGTTCATTGTGTGGGTGCAGGGGCAGCAGGCAGTAAAGAAGGCAAATGGTATGTTGGCCTTCCTAGTGAGAGGGTTCGAGTACAGGAGCAGGGGTGTCTTGCTGCAATTATTTGGGGAAATTGCTGAGACCACACCTGGAATATTGTGTGAAGTTTTGAGCTCCTTATCTGAGGAAGGATGTTCTTGCTGTTGAGGGAGTGCACTGAAGGTTTACCAAATTGATTCCTGGGATGGCAGGACTGATGGATGCGAAGAGATTGAGTCGGTTAGGATTGCATTCACTGGAATTTAGAAGAATAAGGGAGATCTCGTAGAAATCTCTAAAGTTCTAGCAGGGCTAGACAGGGTAGATGCAGGAAGGATTTTCCCAAAGATGGGGTAGTCCAGAACCAGAATCATAGTTTAAGCATAAAAACCGAAAGAACTGCGGATGCTGTAAGTCAGGAACAAAAACAGAAGTTGCTGAAAAAGCTCAGCAGGTCTGGCAGCATCTGTGAAGGAAAAAATCTGGATTCTGAGGAAGGGTCACCGGATCCGAAACGTTAACTCTGTTTGTTCTTTCACAGATGCTGCCAGACCTGCTGAGCTTTTCCAGCAACTTCTGTTTTTGGTCAAAGTTTAAGCATGAAGGCTAAGGAGAAATATCCTGCGTCCAGAGAGTGCTGAGCCTGTGGAGTTCACTACTACTGAAGGTGGTTGAGGCCATAACATTGTTTTCAAGAAGGAGGTAGATATAGCTCTTGTGGCCGAAGGGATATTGGGTAGGGAGGGTGGGTTAGGGTACTGAGCTCGAAGATCAGCCATGATCATAAATAATGGTGGAGCAGGCTTGGGAGGTCGAATGCCCCTGCCCTTATCTTCTACATTTCTGTGCTCATTCCCTATCTTAACCTTGTCTATCATGCAAGAGCAGGGAGTTACTTTACTGATAACAATGCTTTAACATTGGGTCTAGGCCCGAAACATCAGCCTCTCTGCTCCTATGATGCTGCTTGGCCTGCTGTGTTCATCCAGCCCTGCACCTCGTTGTCTCGGATTCTCCAGCATCTGCAGTTCCTACTATCTCTATGCTTTAACATTTCCTTGAGTAGAGCTGTATTTAAAAGAAGGTTGCGTTATGTAGGAACACCACCTCTAGGTGGCGAAAGGTGTGCACAGACAGGGACATTCCACCCTGCAGTACTGTCACTGCCAAGCAACAAGTATGGCTGCCTTCTAACCGGAGAGATAGTCTGGGGGCATTCACTGAAGCAGGGGCAATGTCCTCAGTGCTGTCAGCACTACCTTGCCCCTCTCCCCAAGCCCAACCTCCTTGAATCCAAACTGAGCTCTAGAGCACACTCCCAATGGAGACCTGTCCAGCTAACCCACTGGCACTACTTCACGACAGGCTCCTGGCCTGTTTCCACCTCCATCTCCCTCCCCTACCCCTGACATGTGGAACTTCTGGCTCCATTGGGCCATCTGCACATGTGCAGCTGGTCTGACATTACTAACAGAACCTCGCAATGTTGGCCATACATACACAGATTCATTGTGACTCAGAGAACTTCGTCCTTAGTAGGTGGCATCACCATGCCCGTCTGCACATGGGTAAGCAGCCATTTTGTCAGCCACCTTGGCATATGTGCTAACCACTCCGTTAAAATAAAACAACTCTCTCTGGTTCAAACATTGGCAAAATGCCAGGGCTGGATCCACAGACTGGGAAGTGGGCAGGAAGGGTTGTTACACAAAGTGAGGGCCACTTCATCCAGGCCATCAATAGTGTCAGCTGAGGCTAGTCAGTAGCAATCTGGTTCCTGCTCAAATTGTGGTTGGAACAGGCCCCACTTCACAAACTGGAGTGTGTAGATCCAGGCAGACCATTCCACATGGTAGTGAAGGAATGCTGCACTGCCAGAGGTGTCATCCTTTAAGTAAGGCATTGAACCAAGTCTCCATCCAGACCAGAACAGCATCCATGTTCTCCTTGATGTTTGGCTATTGTTTATTGTTTCCTTTAACTCCTCACTACAATAGGCTATCCAGTTGTTGTCACAGAGCTATTTGCGGGAGCTTGCTGTGCAGAAATTTGCTGCACACATTTGCTGCATCAGAGCAGTCATCCTTTCCCATGTGACCTGGCAGTGGAGACAGCTGGACGTGTATCAGTTTCACCGTCTGGTTTGGAAACAGAGAGCTTAGGAGGATGTAAGAATCAGCCATTTGGCCCTCTGAACCTACTACACCAGTCAGCAAGATCATAGATGATCTGACTGTGGTTTCAACTCCATTTCTCGTTTTTCACCTCCCCCCATAAATCAGCCTCAACTCCCTTGTCCATCAAAAATCTGTCAGTCTTGAATAGATTTGATTGCCAACCTTCCACTGTTTTCTGCAGAGGGAGAGATTTCGTAGATACTTAACAGAGAGTGTCACAGTGGAGGCTGAGAAGGCAAAACTGGGGAGGAACAACAGACAATTCCAACACAGCACTGACTCTGTCTAGTGACCTATAGAGACCCATGAGAACGCGTGTGTGTCTCTGCGCGTGTGTGTGTGTGTGTATTTGTCTGTGTGTATGTGTGTGTCTATGAGTGTGTGTGAGTGTCTGTGTGTGTGTGAGAGTGTCTGTGTGTGTGTGAGTGTGACTGTGTGTGTGTGAGTGTGACGTGTGTGTGAGGGTGACTGTGTGTGTGTGTGTGTGTGTGTGTGTGTGTGTCTGTGTGTGAGTGTCTGTGTGTGTGAGTGTGTCGATAGTGTGATCTATAACAATAATGCAGAGTGACACTCTGAGTTGCATTATGTGCGGGTGAGGCCCAGAGACTGATGTGGAAAGTGAGGTGTGGACTGGCTCTTACCTGAAGGCTGGTCAAGCTGCTTGCCAGTGTTCTCTGAGCCTCTGCAGACCTGCTGATGTGCCTGATCCCCACCAGGGGGCACAGCCTGCCAGAAACCAAAAGGCTAGATTAGAGCAGACACAGCAGGGGAGCTAATGGGTGTGTCAGGCTCACCTTCACACACACAAATATCCTCTTCTGAACCACCAAAATATCCTAGCAAGCACCATCAATACGTCCCAGCAAGACTCACCCGACTCTCGCAAAACAAAAGTACGGCAGATGCTGGAAATCTGAAACCAACACAGACATTGCTGGAGAAACTCAACAGGTCTGGCGGTGTCAGTGGTTATGGGGTAGAGTCACCGGACTCGAAACACCAACTCTGTTTCTCACTGCACAGATACTGCCAGAGCTGCTGAGGTTTTCCAACATACCCTTGCGTTTGTTTCACCCGACTTTATTATTTTGCAAAAGGACGAGGTGGGGGTGGGAGCGATGGATGGGGAGCAGTGACAAGGGGGTGGGTGAAGGGGGTAGGGTAATGAGGGGCTGTGGGAGGGGCAACAAAGGGGATGGGGCAATGAGGGGCTGGAGGGATGAAGGAGTGGGCGAGGGGTGACAAAGGAGGTGGGGTAATGAGGAGGTGGGAGGATGAAGGGTATGGGGGAAAGATGACAAAGGGG
>NC_063354.1:43228610-43232875 GCF_021869965.1 Rhincodon typus | reverse complement strand
GGGGCGACAAAGGGGATGGGACAATGAGGGGGTGAGTGGGGGGGCATAGTGGGTGGGGTAAGGGTGAGGATTTGAGACATTAGGAGGTTCAGGATGCTCACTGAAGTCTGCAAGCAGTACAAGTGCTCAGTGATGAGGTGGGGATCTACAAAGAAGGATCGAAAGAACTGTGGATGCTGTAAATCAGGAACAAAAACAGAAATTGCTGGGAAATCTCAGCAGGTCTGGTAGCATCTGTGAAGAGAAATCAGAGTTAATATTTCACGTCCGGTTCTGAGGAAAGGTCACCAGACCGGAAACGTTAACTCTGATTTTCTCTCCACAAATGCTGCCAGACCTGCTGAGCTTTTCCAGCAACTTCTGTTTCTGATCCACAAAGAAGGGACAGGTTTGAAGGGCTCAATGGCCTTTTGCCATATCCCGTCTGTTACGCTGTAAGCACGTCGCTGTCGGGCAATGTCAGGGGGTGGCACCAGTGGCCAGCCTGTGCTCTCGTACCTTGCCATTCTCCAAGCTTGTGGTGGCAGTGTGCCCATTGCCACCCTCTGTACTTTGCCCACTGCCAGCACTCCGAATGCTGCCCACACTGCCTGTACTGCCCACGCTGTTCCTGTCGCCTGCAGAAGAGGAGGATAACGTGATGAGTGAGGAGAGGTACTGTCCAAGAGACTATAGGTACATGAGATCAAACGCTCTGCAGCCATTCCCCTCCAACATCCCTCCGTCTCCCGTTTCGGCATGACTTCAAACTCTGTCCCTGAGACATGAACCTCTGGTTCTGCACTGAGGGATGAAATACAGAGCTCCTGTCTGCCCCCTTAGGGGGCTACAGAAGATCGTATGACACTATTCCAAGGTTCCTGTGTCCTCATCAGCATCCCTCCACCAATCTGTATCTAAGAGAGATCCTGTTTGCTGTTTGTGGAACCTTGTTTTGTGAAAATTGTCCACCTCATTGCTCTACAGTGCTGCACGCCAGAAAGAAGTCAGTGGATATGAGGCACCTTGGAACATCCCGGACATTTAAAAATGTACTATATTACAGGACATGCCTTCTTTAATCACTACTTTCCTTTCATCTGGTTTTACCACTGTAAAACACCTGGTGGTATTTTTCCATCTTGAAGGTGCTATATAAATGCACATTGCTGTTGCTGTACATTACCGGGCGGTACAGTGGCTCAGTGGTTACCACTGCTGCCTCAGTACCAGGGACCCAGGTTCAATTCCAGCCTCAGATGACTGTCTGTATGGAGTTTGCACATTCTCCCCGTGTCTGCGTGGGTTTCCTCCCACAGTCCAAAGATGTGCAGGTTAGGTGGATTGGCCACGCTAAATTGCCTGTAGTGTTCAGGGACGTGTAGCTTAGGTGGGTTATAGAGGGATGGGTCTGGGTGGGATGCTCCAAGGATTGGTGTGGATATGTTGGGCCGAAGGGCCTGTTTCCACACTGTGGGGATTCTATGATTCTACGATAATGTGGTCACTTCACCAGTAGTAGCTTTGTTTTCAGCTGTCAGCGTGTAATTCCGTCCCCATGCACCTCAGAATCTTCTGTCCCCACTGCTACCATTTTGATCACCTGCCTCTCACTGGCTCAGTCTTCATCCCTAGCGACCACCTCAATCATGTATTTTTCACTTCATCACTCCTCCTACTCTTTAAAAACACTGCGATTGTCCTCAGGTATGGAGCTAGCTACTTGGTGCCTGTAGTTTCTCAGTGTGAAAACAGCAAGAGGGATGGATGTGAAAGAATCAGGAAACCCAGAGCAGGGATCAGTTTTGCTTAAAACAGAAGCAGGGAGTCAGTCTGGCAGACCACACGCTGGGAGGACGAGGGTCGCAGCTGGTTAACGAATCTGACCCAGTGACACTGAACGAATGGGGAATTATTTCCAAGTCAGGATGGTGAGCGGCTCGGAGGGGAGTTTGCAGGGGGTGGTGTTCCTGCTGTCCTTGACCTTCTAAGATGGCAGAAGTTGCAGATTTGGAAGGTGCTGTCAAGGCAGTGTTGGTGAATTGATGCAGTGTTCCTTGTAGATGACACACACTGCTGCTACTGAGGGTCAGTGGTGCAGGAAAGTAGATGTTGAAGAAGGTGGATAGAGTGTTCAATCATGTAGTTGCCCTGGACACGGTAGACTGGGAATGGGGCCTGACATTTCCAGTCTGTACCGTCTTCATGGCAACCAGACCCACAAAGCCACTTTGATGATTTGCTCTTTCGAGAGACTGAGAGACAGCGTGTGGTATAATATCATAAAACTGGAGTAATTGAGAGATGCAAACAGAACAAAGAATGAGATGTGAGAGAAGGTTCAATAGACTTGAAATCACCTAAGGAAGTGGGACTGAGGAATTACAATTAGAGGAAAGAGGAGAATGAAAGCTATCTGACTGCTCTCATCACCAAGGACTGGCATTATTTGAGAGTAGTTGGCATCTTAAATGGACTAGGGTGCATAGTTAGATTGCTGGCCCAAGAGGGAGAAAAGAATGTCTCAGTGTTTGAGTTAATGGGTGTATAATCTGAGGAGTACCACTGCACATGGATGGAACAGGCAAGGGGGCAGATCTGAAGTCAACTTCAGCTGGCATGGGAACTGAGCCTACGCTGTTGGCATTACTCTGGACCACATGCAGGTCATCTAGTTAGTTGAGTGGACCAACCAAGTGGACCAGGGTTCTGGAACTTTCCGTCAGAATTGCACAGTTGGATAGCATGGGTGTCCATTGCATTGCACATGCAGGAGAGCAGGAGGGGGAGCTTGGTGGTGATGCGCCCAGTTGTAGCCATCCTGTCTGGTCACTCCATGTTCCTCCACTCCCTTGGCGGTGGAACCTTCAATCACTTACTGCGTTAGTTGCTGGAATTCCCTCCAGAAACTTCTCTTGTGTATCGACTTCTCTCCGCTAATTAAAACCCATTTCTTTGGCCAAACCTCCAGCTGTATCTCATCATCTCCTTTGACTGAGAGTCAATTTCTTTCAAAGTAAGTTCCTGTGACGTGTCTTGGACAGTTTGCGACTTTAAGGGTGCTGTATTTCATTCAACTAGCGCCGTTAGCATTGTACAACATTCCAAGGTGCTCCATGGGAGTGTAACCAAAGTATATTTGATAGCAGGTCATATAATGAGCTAAAGCCGTGACCAAAACTTTTCACAATGACATACAATCTCACATCTTAAATTAGAAGATCCTTAAATAATTGCAGTCTGTCCATTGGGTGGGTGCGTGATGCGCTGAATAGCATTCCTCATCTGTATTAACCTCATGACTGTGTCTCATTGCTACTCCTTCCAGTGTCCTCACCTCCCCTAGCCTTCCTAATTACCAGGTCCTGAGGTACCTCTAGTTTCATTGACCTCTTGGGAAATAGTGAACGAGTGACAGGTTCATGAGGTATTGAGTTGGTAGGTTACATTTTTGGGTAATATCCTTCTCCAAGGTTCCTCGATGAAAGTAAAGATAAATATCTTCTCAAAAAACTGCGAGCCTCATATTAATCTGCGGAGATAGTCGCTGTTGCTGTTGGGTGCCAGTGTTATAAACTCCAGTACTGGAGTCTGAGCCTCAAGAAATAGCGGAATATTCAGAGAGTTAGGGAAAAAGGCCACTCAAGTGCTTCCCTGTTGAAGAAAAAAAGGTGAACGCACCCAGTTTGAGTTTCAGCAGGGAGTAGCAAAATCTCACACCAGATGCGCAACCTCCAAAAGCAACCCCTGGCATCTTGTGGAATCAGACAGAGAGTGTACCTTCTCCCTCATCTTAAACAGCGACCGTTCACTTCACTGTTTGGGAAGAGAAAGTCACACAGCAACTGCCATTAGCTTGAACACCGATTTACCTGCACACATCTCACTGTTCTCTGTGCTGTGATTGCTGTGGCTGAAACTAGGATGGTTGAAGGTGCGATGGGCGGGCAGCGTCTGCGAGTACATCTGTTGGTACAGCTGGTAAGCATCGTCTGTTTGTGAGGTGGTCAAGGAACTCTGGTGGTTCTTGGAGAACCCCTGGCGTTGATGGGGAGGCACTGAGGCATGGCGAGTGAGGGTGCCTGTGGGGACACAACAAGTGGCCACGTGTGACGTTTCTCCTTTATATTCACAAGTGTTTTCACACGCAACTGAACCGTTTCATTGCCTACACCAAATCCTCCCGGAAAATAGGATTCAAATAGTTAGCGATAGTAGGAACTGCAGATGCTGGAGAATCCGAGACAACAAGGTGCAGAGCTGGATGAACACAGCAGGCCAAGCAG